>NW_010143770.1:26407-73107 GCF_000699245.1 Pterocles gutturalis | reverse complement strand
GCTTCTCTAGGCAACCTGGGTCAGTGTTTCCTCACAAGAAAACATTTCTTCCTAATAGCTAGTCTAAATCTCTTCCAGTTTACATCCATTACCCCTCGTTCTGTCGCTAAATGCCCTTGTAAAAAGTCCCCCCCCATCTCTCCTGGAGCCCCCTTTCAGCACTGGAAGCTGCTCTACGGTCTCCCCGGAGCCTTCTCTTCTCCAGGCTGAACAACCCCAACTCTC
Organism: Pterocles gutturalis; assembly: GCF_000699245.1. Taxonomy (NCBI): domain Eukaryota; kingdom Metazoa; phylum Chordata; class Aves; order Pterocliformes; family Pteroclidae; genus Pterocles; species Pterocles gutturalis. The sequence continues at coordinate 72,882 of NW_010143770.1, read as the reverse complement.
TCAGCCTGTCCTCGGACGAGAGGTGCTTCAGCCTCTGACCATCTTTATGGCCTCCTCTGGACCTGCTCCAGCAGCTCAACATCCTTCTTGCATTGGGGGGGCCAGAGCTGGACACAGTACTCCAGGTGGGGTCTCATGAGAGCGGAGTAGAGGGGCAGAATCACCTCCTTCAACCTGCTGGCCATGCTCTTGATGCAGCCCAGGATCCGACTGGCTTTCTGGGCCGTGATCACACACTGCTGGCCCATGTTCAGTTTTTCATTTACCGACACCCCCAAGTCCTTCTCCTCAGGGATGCTCTCAAGTCATTCTCTGCCCAGGCTGTATTTGTGCTGTATCCCGTGAAGTTGGCGACCTGTCTCTGTGCTGATTTTGTCTCTTCTCAGGAAATGCATTGTACTGACCAGTACAGATAAGCTAATTTCTAGTCTGATATATCCAGTTAGGTTGTATGCTTTTCTCTTGTGCTAGTATTGGTTGATTTGTTTAAATAACCTTTCTTCTTGTGACATGTAATGGGAGATTACGAATTAAGTCATAATATCTTCATTTTCTGTTTTGTGAGCCTAGTTAAAATTGTCTGTACCAGCCATCTCTTTTGTAGCCCTTATCTATACCTGTTCCAGTTTACATTTGATAAATGTGAACAGAGTATTCCTCTGTCTCAGATGAGACATGTTCAGCTGTTCTGTATCCAGTGTTACAAGTGCATACTTCTCTGTTGCTTCCGAGAATACTTTTTTCTGGTAGATAACTTACTGTGGGTTTCACTGTTTTACAATATTTGACTCTGGATAACCGATACATTGTACATTTGGTGTCCTGATTTTGCCTGTATTTAAATTATATTGATTGTTCTTTCCAGATGCCTGGATCTTTATGCTGCTGCTGCTGCTTTTGGTTTCAGAAAATCAGACTGACAAACTCAGCACTTATAAATAGCAAGCATTTTTTTGTCCATATTTCAGATGTCATCTGTCTGATTAAATATGTTTAAGTTGATTCTGCTAAGAGGTGATTGGAGCAGAAGGGTGTAAGTCAGTGCTTGCCTTGCTATTGCTCCACTTTTCACATGATGTGGTAGTTATGGTATTTCCCCAGCAATTTTCAAAAGTGCTTAACAGACTTTAGTTTTAAATGGAAGAAAGAGAGAAGTTTCAACTTGTGTTCAGAGATTTGCCACCTTATTTTGTCTGAGAAGCTCCAAACAACTGATGTACCTTAGGACTCGAGGAGGAAGAGGAAAAAAAAAAAAAAAAAGAAAAATGACACAGAGAGCGTGTTGGCTTAATATGCTGGTTTTGCTGTGAACAGATGTACTCTTCAGTCAGATTTCTGTTCTGCTCTTATTTGCGAAGAATAATGGAAATCAGTGTTTATTTCTGTTGTGTAAAGTAATTTGACAAAATGTCCGAGTGTGTGAGTTTTTGAATGGTTTTGATCTGTGGAAGTTAATGGATCATCTTTGTAAGAAGAATTGAAAATATTTTCCAAAAGTTCATGTGCGGTGTTTTTTTTTCTATTTGTTTCAGTGACAGCATATTGGAACTTAGTGTTATGCCAAAAGACGAGGACATCCTTCAATTGGTATGTTTATGAAGCTTATATTCAGACAGTATGTTGCCTAAATAAAAATATCTTGCTGTTGGTTACAAAGTCTTTGAACTGTTCTACCAAGAAATAATTTAAGAGGTAAAGTTTATCTCTCTGTCACTCCTTAGATATTTTCCTATTTACTTGCCATCCCTGAAACTTCAGAGGAGTCCAAATATAAAATATGGGGGAGAATACCTTCTTCACATGATATTTCTAGCATCTTGTTAAAAAAATTACAGCTAGTTAGTAGTTGGAGAACTGTGTTTTCTAATCCACACAGAAATAGTAAGACCTGATTTCAGATAGCAGCTAAGAAAAACCTATGGGTTTCAGTAGCTGATTTCCAGTATTAAAGAGCAGGTTAATGGGTAAAGAAAAAAATCAAAACACTATTTTGAGCTGAAAGTGAAGATGAAAGCTAGTATAGGTACTTAGCCAGTTAGGCCACCAAGCTAAGTGATACTTCGAGAACATTTGATAAAGAAATATTTTGGTAATCCAGTACAGATATTGGGGCAGAGGGTGAGTTTTGATTGCATGAATAAGTGAGAGGGAAAAGCTGAGGGGTGTTTTTGTTGGTGGTGGTTTTTTGTGGGTTTTTTCTTTTTTAAATTGGAACTGTGAATATGTAGAAATGCGGGAATAATTTCAACTTTTAAATTGTCTGAATGGGCCTATGCATCTAATGCAGTCTTGTCGCCATAACAGTCTTAAGGATGGGGACAAGGCAAGGTGTGTATGTTTAAAGTTAAACCTTTGTGTTTGGCTGGGCAAGAAGCTCTTAGGCATGTCTTCCCTCTGCTGATGAAAGATGAAATGCAAGCTTCAGGTGAAATATAGATGAAAAATTATTGGAATTTAACTTCTGATATCAATGAGTGAGATAGTGGAGGCAGAGGAAGACAGACAGACAATTGTTGCGTTTGGGCTAGAGGAGGATATTAGTAAAAAGAAAATAAGGTCATTCTCCTGGAGGAGATTGAGGGGTAAAGGAAAGAGGAAAAAAGATCTGCCTGTGGAAGTTGTAGAAAAAAAATCGGAGATATGTGTGGGAATAATTTCTATGTGTCACTAAAAGTTTTTTTGAGTTGTAAGATGTGGTAGAGTTGTGGATTTTGTACTCCAGGCTCCTCTTTTGAAGAGAGAAAGAGGATTAGGTTTAAGAGTTGGAGTTGTCATTTTGCAAAAAATGCTTTTCATTGCCTCTATAGCTTGTATGAGTTCCTTTTGACAGTTGGTTGTTTGCTGTTTTGTTGGGCTGGTATGTGATTATGATACAATATGGAGGAATTTATACTTTTGTTTGCTATGATGCATTTGTTTGGGTAAAAATGGGCTTGTCTTGAAAAGTGTCAGTTCCACGTTGCATCTGCCAGAGGAAAGCCGTGAAGAGACAGATGTTTTCTGTAGTCTGCAAGACTGAGCATTGCATTGACTTGGGCCTATTGGAAAAGACTATCTGAAGTTTGTTCGTGCAGTTCATGATCTGTATTTTAGTATATGTGTTTTCAGGTGTCAGTCTTTGATGGCAGAGTCGCAACATGGGAAGATACAGATGGTAGAAATTAATTGCATCATACAACAGAAGTCATCAGTTATGGCCTGTAGTTGTCTCCCTTTTAGACCGCCACAGAGGAGGAAAAATCTTACTACTAAAAAAAAATCAGTCTTTTGAGACACAGTGCGCTACTGTAACTTCAGTCAAGTGAAAAAATGTGTGCAATTCCTCTGAAGATGGTGATTATTAATCTTCATTCTTCAGATGTTAGGATCTGCTTTTCTCATTACTAGATTTGGTGGAGAGCTTTGCTTTACTCAAAAATGAACACCCATGTTTAAAATATTTTTAAAGTAACAGCATAGAATGTTATTCCTTTCACTGCCTGTGAAAAGATGGTAACTTTTCAGCTGAGAAACTGCATTCTTTTTTTTGTTTTGTTCTTCTGTTTTTATCTTTTTTGATGAATGCTGTATTAGCTTTTGTGAAAATTCTATGTCTAAATAAAATATAAACCTGACAGCAGATTCTTATTCCTGAATGAAGTAGAGCTGTAAGTAAATTATAACAATAATTTGTCATGTTAGTGTCAGTATAAATGCAAAGTGAACAATAAATTGTAAGGTACAGTATGCTTATTAATACAGGGGAAACATACTTCTGTCACTGAAGTTGTGTTATTCAAGTTGTTATAGTATGTTAAAGAATTTAGTTGCTTTCTTTGACATAAAGTTTACTATAAATATTTTCAGATGCTATTGCTCGTACACTGATGTTAGATACTGGCATGCTGTAAAAATAGAATAACTCAAAGCACTAACTGGATATTGTATTAGGAATTAGTGAGAGGTTTATCTAGTGCAATGAGGATGAAATAGTTTCATTATATTCAGGAATGATGCTGGTTGTGCAAGTTATAGTACTTGGCAGTCCACTCCATGTGGTAATGACGGATTACTAGGTTAACTACATAAAGAGCACAGTTGCTTGTTTCTATCCTTAGTTTGCTATTTATAAGCCTAGAGTTTAGTTTTCAGAAATATCCATATATGTCTGTGAACCTCTTGGTGTATTGAATTTCCTGAAAACATGGCTTTAAATCCATTCGTCAATAGTAACAATGAAGTGGTCCAATCCACAGGTCATCGCCCTCTGTGGCATGTGCACACTCTTTTCTCTAGGAGGGAGTTACATGTGAAATGCTGTCATTAGTGAAGTCAGTGTCAGTCGTATTTGTTCACTGGCGTGATCTTGGAAATGTCACTTTGGGGACTGGGGTGAAAGGATGTTTAAAACATCTCTATGCATGACAAATACTTGAACTCTTGACAACTACAAATGTGCTGGTTTTTCCTCATCCTCCTCCCCAAATTTGAAATTAGTTTACTTAAAATTATCTCTCTTGATAATTTTTGAAATTTTTGTAGGTATGTAACCATTTTGAGACCATGAGGATTGTTATTATACTCAGAGTTTCAAAATTGATGTATACAATTTCTGTAGCATTCTCAACTTTTTCTGACAGAATTTTGGCATCTTGTAGGTTTTAGTATTACTGACTTCATACGAATGGGAAGACACATTTAGGTCAACTACAAATAGTTCATTTTCTTAAGTGTATTTAATGGATTTGTTGCTATTTTATACCCTTTGGATAACAAGTTGAATACTAAAAAGTCCAAATGGTGACACTTTTTGTGCTACACACATCTTGTAGGTTTTAGTATTACTGACTTCATACGAATGGGAAGACACATTTAGGTCAACTACAAATAGTTCATTTTCTTAAGTGTATTTAATGGATTTGTTGCTATTTTATACCCTTTGGATAACAAGTTGAATACTAAAAAGTTGTCCAAATGGTGACACTTTTTCTGCTACACAGAAAATACTGAATGTAAAGGTGCTCTCTAGAGAGAAAATTGAAATTGCTAAGCTGTCTTACAGGTCAGCCTTATTTTGACTCTTACCAATAGATTTTTGTAGTGTCTAACACGTACATGTTAGGGTGTATGCAGGATTTTTGGACCATTTTTTTGAGGTATTAGCAAACAAGCAAATTCCAACATCATTCCTGGTGTATATAGAAGAATATAGCTTACAACTCACTCAATTTTCAGGTATCAGGTTCTTGAAAATATCTGTCTTTTAAAAATCATATGATCTACATTGGAGCTGTTCATTTGGAAGGTCATTTGTAATGTAGAATATTAATGTTTATATATAGGGTTTATTATATGTAAATATATGTAGATACTAATTTGTAAATGTGTGCATCTGCTTTGTGTATGTGTACATAAACACACACAGCTGCTATAGGCAAGTTATCCTGATTTTTCATGTCATTTTTTCCACTTTCCTCACTAGCCACTCAAAAGTTCATCTTTCCTACCTCTCATCCTACCTCTAACAGTTTCATTTTGAATGAGTTTTAAAAATCCTTTTCTCATAGGAATTACCCCAAAAAGTAGTAGGCTACTTTTAGTCCTAGATATTGTCACCATTAAATTATAGTAGTGTACAGATCTGTTGACACATGCCTTAGCATTCCAGACCGATCTCTGTAGCTTCATTTACAAAAAGGTTTCGTTGGACATTCTGTGAATATTGGAATTTGTGGAAATAGAAGGGGGCTGTTTACTACTGTACATTTTGAGGTGTTTAGTTCCCTCTTGTGTCTCTTTTAATTTACATCTTAATCTTTCCTTAAAATTACAGACTGTTGAAACTGCATACTGATAAGTGAAAGTTAACCACGTTTGAACAGAAATGTTACTTTTGTCATAGATAGTGTGGGAACAAAAAATCCTAGATGGGAATGACCTGGAAAGTGAGTGAAAGTCAATTGAAGCATATCTTTTATTTTTTTCCCCTCTTTCTAGTCAGATGATATGGAAGTTTTTAGTATATTGGGGGATCTGGGCAGAAAAAGAAGAGTTTGCTGTTTTGTCATTTCTGATACTTAAAATTTTTGAGGAATTCAGCAGCTCCCAAGGTCTTTTAGTACCCTGAAATTGCCAGTGTATTATGCACCTGTATTAAAAACAAGGAAAAAAAATTACATAAGGAAATCTATTCCACAGTTTCATATGCCCCAATAACCTCATGCCTCTGACCACAGGTCTGCTCACAGCCAACTTCAACAATACTGTTGTCTTTTTGTTTTTCCTGAGACCATCCAGTTGCATCAAACCTAATGGAGCAACGTGCTGTTTCATTGGCAAACTGTGGAATATTTTCATTTGCTTTACTTTTAATAAGTAGAGATATTTTCATAAGTAGCTATATTTAGTCTAGAGTCTTGGAGCATTTGTTTACTTTCAGATTTTGTACTGACGCAGTTACTAATGTGCATAGAGGTTAATATTAAAGCTCTGGCAGCAAGTAAAGCAAAATGAAAGGAGGGGTGTGGTGAGAAGACGTAGTGGCCTAGAAGAAGAGACTTAAACTTTGTTACGTAACATTGCATGTGTTGGAAAATACCATTTGCATCAACCCCCCTCACCTCAATTTAGACTAATATTTACAAGAAAGTCTCTTACACAGCTGATATTTGGAAATTAAATTTCTTGGGCTTAAGAGATTAAATTTTACGTACGAAAATTTCACTGCCATTAGGAAGAAAGAGAGTGCAGTTTTTCTTCAAATAATGTTATCTGACTGACTTGTTTTCTGGGCATCTCAGAGTAAAACGAAACCACTTGAACTGTATTACCAGCATTCTTGCCAGAGCAAACTATAAGTGGAAAGTGTTTCCATGTAACACAGCTGAAAACCTTTGCTGGTGCGCAGTTCCCATACTCATGCTGAATGTGAGAGTAAGTTAGGAGAAGAGAAGAATTTACTAGTAAAGAAACATAATCTGAAGGCAAATTGTTTGGAGAAGGAAGGAAGAGTGCCTCAAGCTCAGACTTGCAAGGTGCTGGGCACATTGGCTTCTGATTCATCAAAACACTTATCTCTAATTTTGCAAGTAGTTCGGTTGAAATCGGCGTTATTGTTCATCCTTGAGTGAAGCGTAGTGAAGCATACTCATTCTCAGTGAAGCATATGGCTGCATGCTTTTGTGGATTTGGACTAAGGGGTGTAGGACACAGTTGGTTCAAGCTCTTGAAAGCACGGGGTTTCACCATGATTCTTGCTAAGGAGAACCCTTGTGCGTCAGCTGTCATTGTTCTAGCATCAAATGGCATAAAATGAGGTGGGGAAAAAATGCAAGCAAAAACCCTTCAGATGGATTTTAGAGGGATAATATAATACCTTGTAGAATGCTTTATTTGCTTAACATTTATTTTGCCTATTATACAGCATGAATGTATTACCTTAGCAGTTAAACCCTTAATATGCTGATGGTTACACAAATTCTAGTAAGAAATTAATTCTTTGCCATAGGAGTTTGCAGACTTGGTGCAAACAAAACCAGACTTTAAGTTGAGGAAGAAATTTTACCAAATAACTGGAAACACTTTGAGTTCTTACTGTAAGCGCAGCAGTTTCCTTCTAGTAATTGTTGCAGAGCTGTTATCAATCAAAGCTGTAAATGTTGCTCTAAATTGTTGCATTTGTATGGTAAGCTTTCCATAACTGCAGTTGTTTTGAGGAGATGGGAAAGAGCTTATAAAACATCAAGACTGATTTCTCAATTGTGTTGGAACTTCTGAATAACTGCTGAGTACCCAGCTCCTGTAGGAATGCGAGAGTCTTGGCTGGTATCTGAATCAGGAACATCACTGGTATGGATATTGGAAAAAAAAATAATTTTTTTTAAGTTGGAGGGCTTTTTTTATTTTTAAGGCTTTTTAATGTCTTAAATTTAGTACATACCCTAGTGGCTTTTATTAGTATATCCTTTGCTGCAATCACTTCGAGACTAAGGTAGTATTTCCACATACTGTATCATTTGAGGAACTAAAGGGAGAAGAGAGTAATATTCAAACTGCATTTCATATATAGTTGCAAAATAGGTTAAGTATCAAAACAGTGTGTGAATGCTACTAAGTGTATTGGTGTACTTCACATTTTTTTACTCTCTAAACCTCTTCTAAAAATTTGACCATCACCTTATGGTTCAAACAATAGAAATATTTCATAGTAAAAAGGCTGATAATGCTTAATTCAGCGTGTCATTATTAGGAGCAGATCTGTGCATTTCTTTGTAAGTTGTGATATTTCTCTGTAGGCCTTTAATCAGAATTATGACACAAAGATATTTAATATTCCTTTGTGGAAATGTCACGGCCTCTACTTTTTCTTTCTTGGAAAAAAAGTTCAGCTTTGTTTCAGTGATTTCTTGGGAAATGAGTGGAATGAGGTTGAAAGGAGAAATACACTTTCCATCATCAAAACGTTTTTTCAGTAACTCTTAATGAGGACTGGCAGTCTGACTGTCGGGCTAACCTGCAATCATGGAAACATACCCTTTATTGGGGTAAGGGGGGAGAAAGCCTAGCTGATTTTGCTTTGTGCCCTGTCAGAATGCTGTCTTTTGAAGAAGGTATTTTAATATCTGTGATAATTTTGTCAAGAACTGAGAACTGTTTTTTCTACTCAGTCTTCAGCTACAATCAGATCGCATCAGTTTTGGAATTTAGCCTTTCTGCTGTCAAAGTCAGTGAAGCATTGTTTGTCATGGGCATGTTTTACAAAAACATAAACACAATGTATTTTTTATTGGTCTAATGTGTGGATATCACAGGTTTTGAACTGTTTCATCAGCTGTAATAACTATTTTCTGATTGGAGGGGTGATTGTTTTTTGTCTTGCATGCCAGTAGTCCTTGCTCTATCTGTTTTCTGAGTCTTCAGCATCTTTTCCAATTTTCTTTTTTTTTTTTTAATTCCTACAACCTGTCAGGATCTTAAATAGCCATTTATTTCAAGATTTAGAAATATTTATCTTTGTGTGTTCTTTCCCTCTATTAAATGTGCCAGTGGAACCATGTCTTGATTTTTACTGTGACTGGAGGAAAAAAAAATACAAATCACACGAGTAGAGTGTTTCTGCAGCATCATTCCTCTAATTTCAGATGTACAGCATGAAAGCAGCTGCAGTCAGCTGACAGCTTGTGGTTATGTTCAGATATATGTGGGGAAGGGGCGTGCTGTTTTAAATGCATAATAAAGCTGTTGTTTCGTCACCAGGAAGTAGGGATGGTAGCAGCCCAGGGGAAATGAGAGACAGTAATATTGCTGTAGTGGAAGGGAAGTCGTGTTGCATGGAGCCAGAGCTCTCTGCAGGCGGCTGTAGGGATGCACCAAGGCAAAATGACACAGATGTATTTTGCTTTCTGTAAGGGTAGAGGATAAATGCGAGGAGCAGATAAAAGCCTGAGATGGACATGCTCACAAGGAGGGTGAAGTTTTTTTATGCTCTTACTGCCCTTTACCTCTGTTGGTACCTTCCAGTGAAATCAGTGTAGTTGTATTTTTAGCTTGCTGTATCCAACATCAATATGACAACATAATTCTGTCTTTACGTCTGTAAGCAGCTTTTACTATGTTTTCCTGTTTTCTGCCAGCTGCAATTTACAAAGGATGTCACAGCACTGGTAAGAAATGTACAGTAGCCATTTCTCTGATGGTTTTGTAAGGCATGTTTTTCTTAATGATTTGTGAGAAGCAAGAATATGAAACAGCAAGTTTGTTGGAAATTAGCTGAATTTTCTTCATAATGCTAATCTCTTAATTTGTGGTTTGTGCCTGTGTTGTTTGATCAGTTTTCTCTCAGTGTGCTTTAATATTTTGCACTTCACTAATGCTCGTTGTAACATTGCAGCAGTGTTGTAAATGCCTCGCCCTCCTCTGTACTTTGCTCCGTATTAATTTTATGGCTGCATTTAGGCTTTTATAACCTGCCTAGTGTTAAGACAGGGCACGTTGATATTCTGGAATTGAGCATGTTATGATTTGGACAAGAAATGCTGTGATATGATACTACGCCTGAGCGTGTAAAAGCCCTGAGAATCATTTTAATCTTCTGTTGCATTGGCAGGCTCTGCGTTGGCTCTTTATTTCATTATGTTTAAACTGAACGAAGTCATGCTAAAGTTTTTCAAGAACAGGATGTTGTTAAAGTGTACTGTATGCTTCTCATTGATTTATTATTTTGAATGTTCTGTTAATTTCACAAGGATAAATGCTGCTTTCCTTAAAAGGCTACAGAAATATGCAAAGTGTAATATAACCATTTTTTCTCAGGAGTCAGGCTCTTAAACATAAAGGTGCAAAGAAATGCACTAATGAAATTAATTTGAGATTGTAGTTTGTATTTTAATAGTGTGTGAACAGTAGTGCATATGTATGAATTTTCATACTGTTTGTACCTTGAAGTTAAAAATGTTACATATTATTAATATTTTTGCAGTAAGATTTGTGTGCCATGTACTGGTTCTCTCCTGTAAAATCCAAGATGATTACAGGGTGTTGGCTCACAACAAAGGTGTTACTGCTTCAATATATTCATTTTATGTTTAGGAACAGTAGCTTTTAGGTAGACAACATCTTAGAGGAGGTTGTGCATGTATATTTGTGTGTACTTGTCGTATGTACTACACTAAGTGAACAGAGTTCTTTTATAGACTAAGTGAATAGAGAATTTTCTAGTGCCAGATGAATTTATTATGCAGCATTTTAACTTGTCAAGTGCTGTGAAATTCTGGTTTCCAGCAGTGTGAAGCTTAAACGGGAAGGATACGTGAAGCATTATGGTATGAAAGCAAAATCAAGAGGGATAAAAATACTATGTTCATGCTCATGGATTTTGGGAAACCTGCCTCAGTGCCCTGCTTGCAGTATTTCCTAGAATTGGTCATTGGTTCAGCTTTCTAATTGTTGAGGGTGGGAATGTGTGTAATGATTTTGCTTGTTCTGTTTCTGCTCATTAAGGGGATGGGTGCTATTTTTATCTTTTTGACTAACTTTTAATCTAAAATTACAGATAGTGTGAAGTTTGTACTTGTGTTCCCTATCTTGAAGCTGGACCATGCAAATGCTAGATGGTAAACTTTTCCATCTCTGTCACTGCTGGATGCTCACTTAATCTTCTCTCCACAGGCGTATTCCCAAGATGCCTACCTGAAAGGCAACGAAGCCTACAGTGGTAATGCCCACAACATACCTGAACCACCGCCAATATGTTATCCACGCCTGACATCCACGGCTTCTGTTATGGCACAAGCTGGTGACAAGCTATCTTCTGACTTCTCGCTGGGAAAACAGCAAGTCAGTAGACCTGTACGGGCATTGACGCAGCCAGAGAGGGCCTACAGAATGGAAATACAAGTGCCTCCATCACCAACAGACATTGCAAAATCAAATACAGCTGTGTGTGTTTGCAATGAAACTGTAAGGACTGTTATTGTGCCTTCTGAGAAGGCTGTAGATTTGCCATCTTGTAGAAATAATCATACTGGTCCATCACACAGGACAGAGGAAGTAAGATACGGCTTAAAAGATCAAACCAGTCTAAAAGCACGGACCACCTCACCATCTTCAGTGTCCACTGCCATCGTACTTCCCCAGACTCCACTAACAAGGCCAGTTGATCCAACTGGAACACTAAGTAAAGCTTCAAATTATGTAGTATGTCCAGAAGGAATCCCAAGCACTAGACCTCCTGCTCAAGCCACAGACTCGCCCCCAGTATCTACTAATCATTACAGTTCTCCAACATCCCACCAGCATATAGACTGGAAGACCTACAAAACTTACAAAGAGTACATCGATAATAGGCGCATGCACATGTATGGCTCTCGAACAATACAGGAGAGGTTAGATAGTTTAAGAGCAGCTTCTCAGAACACAACTGATTATAATCAAGTGGTGCCAAATCGCACTGCTTCACAGGTACGGCGCAGGAGCACCTCTCATGACAGGGTTCCACAGTCTGTTCAGATCCGTCAGAGAAGTGTATCCCAGGAAAGACTTGAAGATCCCGTGTTGATGAAGGAATGGCCGCGAAGTGCTTCGCAGGATACTCTAACTTCACCTTCAGTTAATGCTAGGAATCACAGGGCTCGGTCATGGGATTATCTCAGCAAACAGGGTGAAGTGCTAGAAAATTTTCATTCTGAGAATCTGATTGCAGATACTACTGGAGACAGGAGGAAGACTTACAAGTGGACAGGGTTTACCGAACAAGATGATCGGCGAGGTATTTATGAGAGATCTAGACAGCATGCATTTCATATGTCCCTTCGAGGTCAAAATTTTTCTGTGGCTCCAAGTGCTTATGTTCCAGACAACAGGAGAACAGGTAGCAGAGCTTCTCTGCCTGGTTCTCATTTTCAGAAAATTCCACCAGATATAAAAATGTTGCAGCCTTCTCGAGATTTGCAAACTCCTGGAGGAGTTTCGAAACTTACTGTTTCACAAGAGAGATTGTCTCTCACACCAGCCAGAAGTTCTAAAAGTAGCTCTTTGAAGAGCTCTGCTCCCTGTGCAGCAAAACCATCGTTTCCCCTTAACCAGGACCTGGATGCTATTGCCAGCAAAGACCAAAGAACAGTAAATCATTTGCATCAGAGTGGTCTGTTAAACCAACAGTCAAGGATCCGAGCAGAAGGTACCCCAGATCACAAAACAGAAACTAGCAAAACCATCCAACCCTCTTCTCTGTCTCCAGCTTCTGCCAAACTTGTTCAGCCAACAAGTGAGAGTTTAACTACCTCTGACAATGTAGATGGTTCCATCAGACAAAAGATTAATGATTTTGAAAGGCAAGATATCCGTGAATCTGAAATTCCACAAACAGTTGTTCAGGAAAATGGAAAAGACACAGTCGTCATGCGGGACAAATCACCTTCTGGCCACCAAACTCCACAGCCTTTGAGGCATCAGTCCTACATTCTTGCTGTAAATGACCAAGAGGCAGCCTCAGATACTACCTGTTGGTTACCTAACGATGCTCGGAGAGAAGTCCACATAAAAAGAATAGAAGAAAGGAAAGCATCAGGTTCCAGCCCACCTGGTGACTCCTTGGCTTCTATTCCATTTATTGGTGAGTTAAACTATTCCAGTGTACATTAAATGCTTTTCTCTGCTAAAGATGATGGAGAGCACCACGTTAGGTAGCTGACTGCTTTTTGTAGAAACCCTTAGGTTGAGGGCCATGGGGGCTCTTTTCTCATGTAGAGTGATATTAGGTTGGTAAAACTAAAAATATTCTTCAGTGGAGGAAAAAAATGTTCTGTTTTGTTTGGAGTTGTGAAGGATCAGTGTGAAGAAAAAAACCCAAGTCTTCAGTGATTTGATATTTTTCTAGAATTTTCCTTAACCCCCTGGAGAAGTCTACATTATATAACTGCATCTGGTTATCACGCCACATAATGCTCTGGTGTTATTAATATGGACATCTAGCATTTGCAGCACCTCTCAAAATATTTTTACTTCTCTAGTATGAAATATGTTGGGAATTGAGTAAAGAGAGAATATGGATGCAAAACCATATAAGGGTGATTGGTGAAAGAAGAGTTTGTCAGCTGAATTGATAAGGTGAAAGCTTTCTGAGACTCATAGGGGATAGAGGAAAGCTGTTTCAGAAAGGATAGCAATAAAATGAAGTGAATTTGCAAATAAAGATGCTAATGTGGGTATAAATTAAAGTGTTTGTGGAAGCAGAGTGTGAGAAGGCACAAAGATTTGCCAGTGGGCTGTGACACAAACAGGGTTGCAATTACAGGGAGCTTATAAAAAGGGAGCTGAGCACTTTTGAGATAGTTTGGAAGAAAAGAGGAACTCATGGAAGGATTGTAACTAGTAGAAAAAAAACAAAAATCCAATTTTGGATATGTGAGGAATTTGAATTGCCTGCTGAAGAGAGACTTTGAGTGGCAGAGCATTTCTTTTCTACTCAAGTAGTCAATGCCTATGTTGTCTTTGCCCTGGTGGTGGTGCTGAATTTGGGTTTCCTTTTTTTTTGTGGCTGATTTAATCGTTTGGAGTCTAGATGTCTCCTGACCATTTTCCACATGGGCTGATTTATATCTGACTTTGTGTTCTGGAATTTAGTGTAAGTAGTATTCAGAAAATACTGAATTTTGGTTCTCAGACTCACATCTGTAAAAAAACAACTCTTAATACTCTTCAGGTTTTTTTACATACTAGGTTAAGGGAGTTACAGATACATTGTCTTATCCACAATGAAAGACAATTGTGTTCTGCAACAGCAATTTTTCTGCTAGAGTTATCTATAATATCTGCTACTAGATTGAAGTAAATAACTGAAAACAGTGAAGAAGTTTTGTGTGCACTGAAGAATGGAAATAATACAAAAGATATAATAATTCTGTTCTTTTGACAGAATTTTGTTAAGATGTAACAAAAATGCTTTCTCAACTAGCAGATGGTTTCTGTATTCTCTTTTCCCTTTTGAATGGGAGTTGTCTAGATTTTTTTTTTTAGTTACTGGATGTATCCATATCCAGTGTAATTTTGGATTCTTAGACCCTGTCAGTGTTTCTTTGAGGATTAGTAAAAGTTTGTAAGGCGTGTAACCGATCTTTGTGCAGGGTTTTTTAATACTATGCCTACAATCAATGTTGGGCACTTCATTTAAGTTATGTGTGGTATTATCAAAGAAGCCTTAAACATGGCAATTGTACTGCATTCTGGCAGCAGCTGAGCAGTTCAGAGAAAGCAAAGTTGTAATTCTCTGTTGCAGCCTCTTGGCATAACGCCATATGGGATTGTGTGAATTCTTATGAGCTCCTTAGGCTCTTGGACTGAAACCTCCTGAATAATCCAGAAATACCAAAAAGTGGTGCTGCTCGAGTGTGGGGATGATCTGAGCCAACATAGTACTTGTGGTTGTCTTCCTAGCAAGAAATTCTTGCGCTGGTGTGGTTGCTGTGGAAAATTTCCACCACAGTTCCAGCACATGGAAGATGAAATAACCCTCTCGGAATAGGAAGAGCATCAAATGCCATTAAGGGTGGACATCTTCTGAAGTCAGAATTAATATGCATGATTCTAACTTTGCTTGTTCCACTATCATTACATGTAATTACAGCTTCGCTTGTTAGAAGCCTTACTTATCAGGCAGATGAACCCCATGATCTATTTTGCAGCTCGGTTAAAGGCTATTTAACTCTCTGAAGGAACATCACTTGGATTTTTCTGGTTTTGTGTTTTGGTTTGGTTTTTTGGGTTTTTTCTGTCTGGTGATTGAGAAGGGTGTTATTTTGAATAAAGATACACCTTGGTTTTGGCAACCTCTTTGCTTCTCTTATGTTTATATCAACACATCTGTGTTTTTTATGATATTAGGTTTTATTAGATTAGACTATTTCAATTGGAAGGGACCTACAGTGATCCTCTAGTCTAGCTGCCTGACTAATTCAGGGCTGACCAAAAGCTAAAGCATGTTATTACGGGCATTGTCCAAATGCACCTTAAACACTGACAGGCTTGGGGCATCAGCCACCTCTCTAGGGAGCCTGTTCCAGTGTTTGACCACTCTTTCAGAAGAGAAATGTTTCCTAATGTCAAGTCTGAATCTCCCCGGTACAGCATTTAATCATGTCCCACATGTCCTATCACAGGATATCAGGGAGAAGAGCTCAGCACCTCCCTCTCCACTTCCCTCCTTGGGAAGCTGTGGAGAGCAATGAGGTCACCCCTCAGCCTCCTTTTCTCCAAACTAGACAGACCCAAAGTCCTTATCTGCTCCTCATAGGACATCCTTCCAGCCCTGTCACCAGCTTTCTTATGTTACATATATGTGTATATAAAACGTATATTGGATATGGTTCATTTCATAAATTTACTTACTGAAGTTATTTGTACAGTAGATCTTCAGAGTAGCATATCAATGTAAATTTGGGGAGGATAAATATTTTCCAAGGCAACATATTGTTGCCATTTAAAGTACTTTGTGGTGTGTTACCACTTTCTGCTGATTACAAGAAGTAGAAACGGCCAGACCATAATTTGGTAGAAATTTAGGCAGGAGTGGTTGGCTTCTGCATCAGTATTTTGTGACTAGCATGCTCTTGAGAACAACTCAGCAACAGGAGTATCTCTTTGTAAGTAGCACAGTGCCTCGCAACCACAAATAGAAATCCAAGCAGAGTTTCCATCAAGCTTGCTTACAGCAAATTCTTGCAGGGATATTGGTGGGTTGCTGAAGAACTGCGTTTTGACACTAGTCATTTCACAAAGTGCTGTTGTGCAGCAGGGAGATTCAGTTGTGGGTTGTATTTGCTAATAGAAATGAGGTATCTGTTCAGAGCAAAGCTCGTAGGTAAATGTAGTATCTTTTATAAGAAATTGATTTATTTGAAAAAATTAAGCAGGATAGTCTGTGCTCAAACTCTCCTTCAGATAGGGAGATCTTAGGGGATGAGGAAGCTGCAGGTTTTATAGAAAAACATATCCTGGTGCTGTAGGCTTCAGTACTTTCCACGTGCTACTAAATGCAGTCTATTTTGGTTAGCTTGGAAAGCTGCTCTTTCTATTTCAGGTCCAAAGAAAGGCTCTGTTCTTGAAATGCTGCCTATTGTTTCAACCTGTACCAGTTAGACTAGTGAAAGGTTATTCCTTTTACCTGGAAATGGTCTCACATGTTCTCTAGACTAGTAAAAGTAACATCATCTCTGTCAGTGACTATATTAGCAACTGTGGTGTTTAATGTACAGACCTGTAATTTGTACACAATTTCTCTGTTAGAGAACAGTGAATGGTAAATTTCTGACCTACAGGGTAATTTTGGATGTGTTAACCTGCACTGGGATGGAATTAGAAGGCTACTTAACATTTTTGTAACTGCCGAGGAGAAAAGATTGGTTTAGAATATTTAGTTACTTTAATACATTTCTTAGACATAGATGTTGTAAGAGTGACCAGCAGACTGCTAATCTTGACCACTTCCATGCTACTAATGGTTTTACTTGCAGGCAAACAACCATAGTGGTTTCTCTGCTAGTAGTCAGACAGACTCTGACTTTCACCTTCCTTTAAGACCTGATCTTCATGCCAGTTTTCAAAAATTAGAAGATATTTTTTATTGTGTTCCAGTATCTATTATTCTGCAGACTTTTTTCATAATAAAAGTGCTTGGTTGCTTGTTGATTAACATCTAGGATAAATTTATCTGGCTTCTAGGGAATTCTGCCCAACCTGCCTTTTATTTTTTTGTTACCAAATACTTTTTAAAAATAAAATTAACTAAGGAATTAGGAGATGAAACATTCTAAAATACCAAGCATTAGTTAAAATTCTCAGACATCTTTATTGTATGTGTGATGGCATTATTTTGTAATGCTGGGAGTAGAGGCTTATAGGGTTACCTTTCTCAGTGCCTACCTTTAAATGATAAGCTATGTACGTAACTCCAAGTACTTTTTTTTTTTGCAAGCGTAAGAGTTTACTGCCTTTTTTTAGTGAAATATGTGCCATAACTTTTATGTCTTTCTGTTACATTTTTGTGCCTCTTTCTGCAGGCTACTTAGGCTCTGGTACAGATGACTCTGTAAAAACATACATAATGCAGTTATGTTCTTGAAACTAGAAAATAATACACTTGCACAACACACTATGGTTATGATGGTAGGAATAGAGAAAGGTTAAGGGAAACAACTGGTAATATACTCACATGCAATAAAGAAATAATTGAAAGAATGTACTACGTCTGTTTTCTCCTTGTGAGAAGAAATAAGCATCAGGCAGAGAGAAATTCAAAACCTCAAACTTTTGCAGCAGAGATTGTGGCTTGTCAACCCAAAATGTGTGGATATCTTAAGGGCAAATGGTGGCTGAGATACAGACGGTTGATATGGTATGTTTCAAGGAAACTTTAATTTTAGCAAAAACCATTAGCAGTCAAGATAAATATGAGAATCTTCAGCCATTGTGATAATTTTTTTTTCTACAGGCTCTGGCCTAGCTATTCCAAGCTAGCAAACCATGAATGTAACTGCAATAGAAATTAGAGTTGACAGATGTTAATTTTTGAGGGACTATTGCTGCCATTATTTTAGCGATAGCATTGGCACAGCTTTTAACATGTCATCAGTGTTTCTAAGATAAGCATCTGTCTTCTATTTTTTTCAGGGTTTTACAGTGTGGCCTGCCAAATCGCTGTTGCTCCAGGCTGAAAATTTCAGTGTTTCTTATCCAAAGAACAGTTTTTAAATCACTGTGGTATTCTGAAGTATAGCAGCCAAAACACAATTACAAATTAGCGTTTTAAATACTGTTTAAATGCTTCTGTAACTCAAAAATCCTTTTTTACTTAAAACTTAAAATTTGAAGTCAATAATTCATAACCTCTAGAAAAGTTATAATTGAATAGACGCATCAGATTTCTTCAGTAATGGGTAAAGTTTTCAAAGCATAAATCATTCTTAGTATATTTTTATAACTTAAAATAATAATTACAGCTAATAAAGGAACGCCATCAGGGTTCTTGGCCAAAAAAAGGTGTATTGAGAATTATACTATTTTATGTGGCAGGGTGATACTGTGAAAAGGCACCTTTAGTATTGCTTTGCATAGAAAGATAGGTATACAGTTGTTTGTTTAACACAAGCAACAGACTCATAGGTAAGGCTTTCAGAATAGTCTTGCATGAAAAATAACCTTGGGAAGCCTTTATTCTGTTTGTGTGAAACTCAGGATAATAAACATTATTTACATGAGTGCGTTAGCAGAGGACTGGATTTGATCATTCAGGAGGCTTGTTTCAGTCCTGTGTTTCTGGGGCTTACAATAATGAATGTGCTCAGAATGCAGATGTGTTTCCATTATAGTCTTTTGACTACATGAGGATAATTGCAGAAAGTAGATATATGAAGAGGTTCTTTGTAAAGATAATCAGTGCTGGCAGTACTTAAAAACTAACAAACAAAAAAAAAACTTTTTAAAGGTTCTCTTTTGAAAATGAGGTAGCAAGTCCTGATGTATTTTCTTTCCAAATCGTGTTTTAGGCTTGGAAGTCTTTAATTTTTGGAGCTTTTGCCCTTGCAGGTTGAAGTATAAGATGCAGCAGCTTGTACTTCAAGATCTTCAACAAAAAATCACTGTTGTAGGGTATTTACTAGTCCTTTGTGCTATCTTGTGTGATAGCAGGGTTAGTTGTGTATAGTTTATTTTTGATTGAACAACTAGTTTTTGTTTTATTGGTTATTTCTGGCCTTTTCACAATGCAACTGAGATTGTATGCATGGTCCTTTTCTTTGATTGTCTTCCTGACAGGCTTTTAGGAAAAATGGTCTATAATAGCTTGTCTGTGTTTACCTTAAATCCATCTTCTTTTGTGATTTCTTGGAGATGAGGAGCCTCTGAGACAAACCTTTTCAACTTCCTTGCCTGTGTGTGGATGAAGACCTTCATACTTCTGGTATCCTGTCCTTCAACTCTCCTTTCTTCCTGCATTATTCTCATTGGTGCCTCTTCCTTGTGGCCTCTATCCCCCTGCTCCACGCTCCCTTGCTCCGCTTGCGCCTGTGCCTCAGCAGCTTTTGCTTGACCCCTCATGTCCTGCCTGCCACCGAGGTGAAGAGAGGGAGGTGGTCCACGTGGCTGTGCCATAAGGGAAGTACTGCCTATAGCAAGCTGGAGCAAACCTAAACTGAGAGGCACAGAGGAGGTATTAGACACAGGACAAGATTTTAAAGCTTTCATGTACTGTATTTAAGAACACTTTGGAGCAAGGTAGTGTTGTGCATTGTGCAGAGCCTGTTGTCGTATCGTGTGGTGTCAGGTACTCGTGCTTGGATAGGCTCAGGACGTGGCATGCAGAACAGTAGTTGACAAAGGGCTGGAAGTAAGGGATTGCTTCTAAAGCCAGTCTTGCTGCAGCATCTGTTCATGTAACTGGCATGTCCTGTCTGTCCTTCAGTAAAGAAAATACTGGTTTTTTTTTTAATTCTTCAAGTGAGTGGTTGATAGTTTCGTGCCTTCTTTTCTGCTATAAGCAAATAAACTTGCCATATAAGGTTAATTCTTAAATTACACCCCAAAAGCTCTAACCTGTTGTTTGAGAGAATTATTGAAGTGATTGGTGGGAGAAATCACCTTTCCCTGTTAATGATAGCCCAAGCATTCCTGATGCCCCTCTGGACTGAAGTTAGTCTGTGAATGTGCTCTCCATGTTTATACGTTATGATGCAGTTAACTAAACAAGTTCCTTAAAGAAACCCCCAACCAAACAAAACCTACAATCATAACCAACTTTGATAAACCGGGAACTCTTAAGACAGCTCCAGTGCAGCTCGACCAGTATGTGTCCATCTGACCCAATGAAATGCATCTGCAGATGCTGAGAGAGTTGACTGATGTCATTGCAGAGATACTGTCTATCATCTTTGAAGGATCATGAGGACTGGAAGAGGGTCCCCATTAACTGGAAGAAAACAAATTGTGCACCTATCTTGAAAAAGGATCAAAAGGACAGTCCAGGGTAGGCAATCAATTGGCCTTATATCTGACCTTGGGAGAATCATGGAGTTGGTCCTCTTGGAACTTACTTAGGGCACATGAAGAGGGTGATTGGGAATACCTAGTGTGGATTTACCAAAGATAAATAGTACTTGACCAACATGATTGACTTTTATAATGAGATGACTAGATCTTTGAACACTAGGGGGTCAGCAGCCTTGACTTTAGCAAGACTCTTGACCTTCTCTGCAGCACCATCCTTGTGCCTTAGTCTAAATGGGTGTGCTGCTGGATATGTAGAAAAACTGGATCATTGGGTATAAAGGGTAGTGGCTAAGGGTTCACATTCTCCCTGGGGTCTGGTTACAAGTGGTGTTCTTCAGGGTCTGTCTTGTTTAACATCTTTATTGGTGACCTAGATAGGAGCTCATCCAGTTTGCAGACAACACCAAACTAGGGGGTGTGGTCAATACCCAAGAAGGCATATTCAGAAGGACTTGGCCTAGAGGGATGGTCTGATAGGAACCTCTTGAAATTCAAGGACAAATGCCAAGTCCTGCTTCTGGAATAGGCTAACCTCCTGCAGTGTTACTGGCACCTTGATGGTGATGAAGACTGGCAACGTACTGATCTGCATCAATAAAAGCACAGCCAAGATATTGAGGGAAGTGATCATTTCCCTCTGTTTGGAACTTGTGGGACGAAAGCCCTGAGCAACATGGTCTGAATTCAGTGCTAACCCTGCTCAGAGGAAGAGGCTGGGCTGGGGAACCTTCTGAGGTTCGCTCCCCCCTGAATAATTTTGTGACTCATTTAAATTGTATTTAAGGTTCTCAAAATGTGTCCCCTTTTGTGTTCAAGGGTTCAAGTTGTTACTTTCAAACCTTCACGTGTAATCCTGAAAGACTGTTCCAGGAGATTCAGCTAGAATCTGACATTAAATATTACATTAATCCTGATAAAACTGTATTGTAGTAGCAGAGTATGGGTATGATACAGATCTGTGCTTTTCTTTCTAGCGTTTTTTTTTTTTTTTGGTGTTCATTGTTTTTTGTCTTTGGAAAATTGTCTAGTACTTGTTCCTTAGCTCCAAGTCCACAAAATGGGGGTAGTACATCCACTTTGTCTCCTTGCCCATGTGATCTTCAGTTTTGAAATCTCTAGTTCTACTTCTGAGCCTATTCAGTGTAAATTTGTGTCTTTGCAGAGTCACGAAGTTAATATTTTTCCAGATCACTTACACTGTGTGCAGATGCTCCCTCTCTTCGTAGGTCCCCGATCTCCAGCTGCACCGCAGTACAAATGCGCTTTGATACATGAATTTCTCTCTGCTTTAGCTAGCAAATCAGTTAATGCAAGGTAGCTGGAGCAGTGTTCCCTGTTTATTGCAAGTTTTCAGTCTTACCCCCCGTAAATGTTTTTAAATTTAAAGGCTCTTCCTGAAAATCACCTGTTGCAAGCATTGACCCGTTGCATGCTCATGTTCAAACAGAGGTGACGAGCGGCATCTTCCTCTTTGCCAGAGGTGCTCTGTCACTGTGCTGGCTCATTTTCCCATGGTTGGTCTCTTGGGTCGCTTCATAAACAATAGTGCAGAACCAGTTGTATTTGTATCCTTTTCTCAAATGAAAAGTAAAACTTTAAGTAGTCCTGGAGTCTTTAATCTTTTTGTTACAAGTATTTAAAGGGACACTGGTAATCCACAAGATGGCAAACTGAAAGAGAATTATTTTGTTTGGCCTCTCCTCTGGCTTGTTTGTTCTGTACGCGTCACTGCGTTTCGGACACAGTCGTTTTCATTGGTAGGTGTGCTGAACACATCCTTTTGCATACTGTGCGAGGAGTTTCGGGCTGCAAATTCACTGATTAATCAAAGAAACTGAAAAGGGAGACAAATGCTGTAAGCACTCAAGAGAAAGGTCAAAATACAAGGAATATATATAATTGTGTTTTTGTTTTTTATTAGACTTCAGCGGTGGAGCTTGTCAGTGCATTAAATTAGTAGGCAGTAACTCAGTGGTGTCCATCATGGTTTGTTCTATAATCACTTTACATTGTGTAAAAGCTTGACATTAGCTGACCTTCAACCTCTTCAGGGACTGAACAGAGTTATTTCCCTCCTGCACCAACGTAATTTGCAGTTTCTTTAAAGCCTGCCTATTTCTAAAACGACTTTAATTTTGATTCATCTGGGGATTAGATCCACTGTGAAGTAATAATAATTTGAATAATTATTGTTGCTTTCAAGGACTTAGAAACTGTTTTTCCTCAGCTGAATTCTTGGATTTAAGTGTTGTGGGAAATTGTGTAGTGGTGCCTAACACTTTCATATTCACAGCTTGTGCAGATTTATTTCAAGCACTAGCATTTTTGTAACTTTTGGGAGTAGATAAGTCTGTAATGTAAGTAACTTAAAGCTGGGCACTTCCAATTTGCATGCTATAAACTAATTAATTGTTCAGTGAGTAGTTATATTCCTTAGTCAACACCAGTATACTTCTCTGAGGGTTAGCTGCAGGAGGGCTAGCAAACGAAAAAGGCAATAGGACAGTGAGCTGTTGTTTTGAAATGAAAGTGTAACTGAGATGCTTCCTATTTCCTAGCTGCTGTGGAGAAGAGGTCTGTAAATGCCTCTAATTTATCACAGTGGACGCAAGTAAAACTTGGAATTTTTTTAAATTGTAGTATGACAGGTTTGCTGTGAATTCTTTTCCTTTCCCTTTTTATTGAAGTTTCTGGTTTGCAGATGGTTTTTTGGGGGGTATGCTTTTTAACATATAACTTCAAAAATTATTATATTTTTTCACTCTAGACAATTTAGAGAGCTGTTATTGCTAAACCTTCCTGTACTTGAATTATTACCTTGTTTTAAATTTACATTGCCAAACTTCGATGGTACAAGTGCTGCCTTAACAGAACTGTTAGTGACTGTTGGAAAAGCACAATGCAGCACATGCAGTTGTGTTCACACAAAGCGAAGAATAAACCTCTGTCTGTGAGTGTTCATTGATTTCAATAGGCTTTTCAGTAGCTCTGCATATTACAATTCCTAGCACCTAGAATACATTCATATTCATTACGGCAGTACAGTTCAGCCCTTGCTCGTGACTTGGTTTGGTTTTTTTTTCCTATCCCGTCTTCTACCAGCCTGAAGTAGAATTATTTTTCTAGTCCTAGTAATGTGTTCTAGAAGATGTTACGGCTCTTTTCTCAGAACAATTGAAAATGCACATTTCGGCATCTTCCATCTTGTAAGAAACATGTTAAATACTATAAATCCTTAAAGCGTTGTGGAGTCTTTCATGATGACCCTTGTGGCTATTGAGACTGTGAGGTGCTGGGCATGTATGGCATGCAATCGTTTGTATGAACAATTAGTGGAAGAACTAATTGGTATGTAGTAATGCCATCTTCTAAAAATATTAATACTTCTTTATTTGAATGTATGGGTGGGGGGTTGGTTGTTTGGATGCTGGAAATCTGTTTAAAATGCTTTTTTGTTTGCTTGTAACTTGGCTTTATTATTTGAACACTTGTTTAAACCAAATGGGTTTTGATAGTCCAAATGCACATCTTTTATTGTAGAAAGTCATCCTTACCTGTCTCTTAAGTTTAGACTTAATAATGTAATACGTGTGTTTTTCACTTATGCACATAAACAAGAATAGTCTACTTGAAAATAGTAATACGAGAGTTTAGCAAATAATTCCTGTTTCATTCACTCACAGCAAAATCTGTAACCGGGTATGATGTTCTTTGCCCTTATCTCTAATGTACAATTAACATTTTTAGGAAATCAGCCAGACTCCTCTTAAAAACAAACAAAAGTACTTTTGACAGTGTGAATTAATTGGACCCTTATGTTTGTTTGAAAGACTTCATGTTTAAGATACTTATTCTGATATCCCAATAATGAGAAGTTCAGACAGATGTTTAGTTTGAGCATTTGATTAATGCATTTAGTATGTTAATATATGACATATTACCTTTGTAGATGAACCGACTAGTCCTAGTATTGACCATGTGCTTCTGCTGTTATTTCTGCATCTGCTTCTCAAGCACCAGCTGTAACAACTGTTCCTCCCAGTCCCACCTCTCCAATCCCTTTAATTCGGCGACAGCTTTCACATGATCATGGTGAGCGTTGATTTAATTTTTTGTTTCTTATTCTCATGCAACGTTTTCCTTTTACACTCTGGAGAACAGGAGTGAAAACTGTAACCTCCTCATTGCTTGAAATAAATTGCAAAAATGTAACACAGGTTCTTACTCAAAAATTTCTGTTTGTAGAATCCATCCGACCCAGTATCCTGGATAGCCAGCCTGCTGCAAAAACCGAGAGATCAAAGTCATATGATGAAGGACTGGATGACTACAGAGAAGAGGGAAAATCGTAAGTTCATGAAAAATAACAGTTAATTTGGAGACCTTTTATTTTAAAGTGTATAAAATCTCATTTTAACATTTGTTTTTCTCCCAACAGATCCATTAAGCATGTATCTAGTTTAAAGGGGATTAAGGTAGGTATATACGTGTATAACAACTCCTGAGAATTACACATACTACTGTGACAAGTTGTATGAATTATACAACTCAGTTACACAAAGTGATATGTTAAACATAGACATGAAGTTCATTGGAATTGCTGCTCATCAGATTGTTCTTAATTTTGATTGATTTTGATATTTAAATTGATGCTGATGTTTTCCCCCATTTGATGCTGTATGCATCACATAGGTAAATGCGGTCTCTTTTTTTCCTAGGTTCTCCACATTGTCCTTGATTTTTCATTTTCCTCAGCTTCTAAACAAAGCATATCTATGGCGTGCTTTTGTAACAACTTACTAATGAGAATCTAAGACTCTGCACTGTCTCAAAAAGTATTCTTGGGATGTGTAAGGTCCCTATTGTTGTATGGAAACTTCAGAAATTATATTTTCCCAGGTGATATTTTTAGGGGCTTTTTGTTGAATGAGCTGTCAGCTTTTAAAGAGAGAAGCATCTTTAATGAGGAGGGATTGTAGAGAAATTTATTCAGAAGTACACTGTGGGGTTCTTTCTGTGATAATTTCTTTAGGTCACAGACAGCCAGAAATCTTCAGAAGACTCTGGTTCCCGAAAAGATTCTTCTTCAGAAGTCTTTGGTGATGCCTCCAAAGAAGGATGGCTCCATTTTCGTCAGCTTGTTTCAGACAAGGGAAAGGTACCTGTCATGTTTGGTTTTTTAACCTAGCACAAATACAAAGCTGGTGGAAACCTAAGAAACTTAAAGCCTTCCTGTTTTGCTTTTTTAATGAAAATATTTGGGATATGAGCATCAATAAGTCTGACAAAATTTTAGACCTGTTAGAACATTGACTTTAGTGAATTCCTCAGCTTCTTTTGCAGACTGCTTTCTGAACTGTCTTCTGAACTGATAGGATGAGAGGAAATGGCTTCAAGTCGTGCCAGGGGAGGTTTAGATTGGATATTGGGAAAAATTTCTTCACTGGAAGGATTATCACAAACTGGAAGAGGCTGCCCGGGGAAGTGATTGAGTGACCATCCCTGAAGGTGTTTAAAAGACATGTAGACATGATGCTTAGGGACATGGTTTGGTGGTGGACATGGCAGTGTTAGGTTTATGGTTGGACTTGGTGATCTTGAGAGGGTCTTTTCCAACCTAATTGATTCTGTTTCTAATTTTACATTTCAAAGGGTCTGTGAAGTAAACTCATTTCTGATGACTAATAAGTAGTAAGAATCAGTCTCTTGATAATTGCAGTTTGAAAAAAGCAGTAGTTTTCATGAATACTGTGGAGTAGAGTTCAGATTAACCTTCTGCACAAGTATAGACTAACCTTTAAGGAACATTGGGAGTCTGGAATTGCAAGGGTGTGTGAATGTGAGTCTGACTTAAGTTTAAAAGGCATGGGCAGGAGTCCACTAAATGTTTTTTACTATATTTGTGTTAATGCCTCTTGGAAATTCTAGTCACATTCTGTTTCTTGCTGCTGTCTGTCTGAACACACACTTAATGGGTGATCAGGGAGGGTAGACTATTGAGCAATTCACTCCTCTAATGGAGAACAATTAGCGTACTTTTGTGTAGTCTTTCCACAGGTCATTTTTAAGAATGGTATAGGTAGGTGGTTAGTCTTTCTTTTTAAAACTTCTGGAGGTAGCTTTTTTAATCCGGAAACATTCATTGTAACAAATAAGCAAGCTAACATATCAGTTGATATTTTTCAGCGAGTTGGTGGGAGCATTCGGCCATGGAAGCAATTGTATGTCGTTCTTCGAGGTCATTCACTTTATTTGTACAAGGATAAAAAGGAACAGGTAACCACATCTGAAGAAGAACAACCTATAAGCATCAATGCTTGTTTGATAGACATCTCATACTGTGAAACCAAGAGGAAAAATGTATTTAGACTCACAACTTCAGACTGCGAGTATCTGTTTCAAGCTGAGGACAGAGATAATATGTTAGCATGGATTAAAGCAATACAAGATAACAGCAACTTAAATGATGAGGTAATTGTATAATACATAATGCAGAAGCCATAATTCTTGTCTTTTAAATAAAAATTGATTGTATTTTTTTGTAATTAATACTTCAACAAAATAAATCATTTGCATTTAAACAGTAGACCAAATTGTGTACAGGAACATACAAGAAAATGAGGTGAAAGGCAAGGTAATGAGTAAATAAACTGAGTTTAAAAAAGCCTGTCATACTCATAATGAGAAAGCAGACTTTTGAAATAAATGAATTAATGTCGTTGCTGATTTGTCTAAAGATACACTTTATATTAAACTGGTCTGTCAGAAATCCCAAATCTTTTTTAAAAGATAATTGCAGTATTAGAACCAGTGCGTTCTGTCTTCAGACTTGCATTGCAAAGCGATGTGGGCAGTGGTACAGTGTGATGGGTTTCTCAGTAGTTAAAAAGTGAAACTTTGAAGGATGCCTGTTGATGTTTCTATGAATAAAATGTTAATGCTAATTATAAAAGGCAAACATATACTGTTGTATGTAACATATCAAGATCTGTCCCAATGTTGTCCTCAGTGCATTTTCATTTCAGTGATGAGCAACAGAGGAATATTTTAAATGTCTGTGAACATGCACATCTACTCAGATTTGAAATAATTATCCAAAGGAAAATGGATTGATAAACATTATTAGACAGATGGATAAAAGCACATTTGAATTAATGGCTGTTTCAGCTGTATGCATAGTAGTAATTAATTGTATAAGTACTGTGTGCACATAGGATTAGATTTTTCAGAATAGCAGGGTGTGTTGTCATTGCATGTTTTCTGCTTAAATGTGCAATTTAACAGGATTTAATCAGATTGTGTTGCTTTGGAAAAAAAGTCTAAATAGCAGCATTTGATTTGTATTTACTCACTTTAGTTTTCCTCATGGATTTTAAATGTTCTGTCCTTATTGTTCTCAAAGACTACCTGTTAGATTTTTTTTTTTAATGGTACTGGCATGTTTATTTTTCATACACAGCCTGTTGACAGGAAGAGTTAGTTATATTCTTGAAGTAAAAAGTATTTGTTGTATTTTATAAGATTGTAAAGCAGATCTCAATTTGTTTTATAGGATACTGGTGTCACTAGTAGAGATCTAATTAGTCGAAGGATTAAAGAATACAGTACAATGATGAGGTAGGTGAATTACATGCTGCCAGTAGTTTTTGTAGACTTGTTATCTAGCTTCTTTTTACTGAAGTAATATATCTTGTTTCAGTTCTTCAAGCAGCAAAACGGAGCCATCTCCCAAAACACCTCGCCAGAGTCTAAGTATCAGACAGACTCTGCTTGGAACTAAAGCAGAACAGAGGACCCAGAGTCCACATTCTCCTAAGGATGAGTCTGAAAGGAAGCTTCTCACTAAAGGTCTGTGTTTCGTATATTTCTTTAGTTCCTTATAGCTCCAGTGTGAGGCCATCGAGCTGCCTTTCTCAGGTTTTTCAAACTCATGAAGACACAGATGCAAAACAGCTATTAACTAGTTTGGTGTTTTTGTTTTTTTTTTTTAAAGCTGCAGCTCTAGTCAGTCATTTATTTTTAACTACTTCATTTAGATGTTCTCTTAAATATACTTCAGGTCTTCTCAGATCCCTGAAGCTTTTTATTCTCTCTCAACAGAGCTTTGGGGTTTTTTTTCCTACAGCTCCATGTAGTGTTAAGAGTAGTAAAATACAGGTGTTACTCTTCTTGTGACCAAAATTTTCCTAAGCTTTGGAAATAATTTTGTGAGTAATTCATACTTTTGTCTCCAGCTGACTTGGAAGTAACAATATAAAGTCATATTTTAAATATGCTATTAAGATACCAAAGTTTTCCACTAAAGTGTTTTAGAAGTAGAGAAGAACATTTTTATTTTTTTCTTAATCTTTAAAATACAGGAGTGAAACTGTCTTATTTTTTCCAGAATAAAATTAATGCCTGCTGGGTTCTAAAAAAGTCCAATGAGCTGTCACTGCAAACTTAGATCAGTAACTGAACTCCATCAAATAATGTCACAAGCTACTTTTTTTTTTTTTGGAATGTGTAAATGTATGGTATTTCTGATCAGACTGTGCTTGTAAGGATGTTGCATACAAATTCAGGCAACTGGCTGAGCAATCACTTTTGATCAACCACTTTTGAACAATTCAGTCTTGAATTTAAGCTGTGAGTGAATTCTGTCTTATGTTACCAAAAACATCCCTTTGCTCTTGCTGTGCTATAGATTATGTAACTAAATTGCAAATGTTAAGTAAATGTCAAATCTGTTGAAAGAATATTTCCAGAAATACTTAAATAAGAAGGAAATACTGTTGTGTTAGGTGACTTTCAGTACAGGATAAATGGGAATTCTAATTTGCTATGTGAATTGTATTGGAGAGATAAACAGAGGAACTGAACTTTTTATCTGATTTTTTTGACACATAATGCTTTTAAGTGTTTGGAGTCCTGTTTGGAATGATTTAGGAGTGACTAAAATCTGTTATTTTTTTGAAAGAGTATGTCTGCACAAGTTGTGAGCATGGCTGTATAGTTTCATAGGTATTTTGTGTAGCACTGTGTTCAGTAGACACTTAATCTTGATTTACTAAATTTAGATTATTTTTTAAAATGCAGTTTATGTTCCTTTAGTCTTAGAATGATGAAATCTACAGTACCATTCAGCTGTTTACTTTCCTAAATCTAAGGTGTATGTTCAAATGTGTCTTCTGAATTGCAGAAGAGTAAAGGTGTGTTTAAGACAGAGTAATTAGAGAGCTATTGCAGGAAGCTGGGCCAGTAGAAAAGGCAAAAATGCAGCAGGTGTCACTCGATCTTTGCAAATCTGTTACCTGTTTTCACAGTAGTTTTTGTGACTTAAATGGTCTTATTTTTCTTCTTTATTTTCTTGTTTCCATTATACTAACAACAAAAAGATGAGACAAGCCCACCAAAAGACAAGGGGACATGGAGAAAAGGCATTCCAAGCATTATGAGGAAGACATTTGAAAAGAAGCCATCTGCTGTAGGAACATTTGGTGTTCGACTAGATGACTGCCCCCCAGCTCATACCAACAAAGTATGGAAGGACAATTTTTCTTTCCATTGTGATTTGAAAATACTTTTTATATTAATTACTTTACAACGTATATACAACTTTTCTTTTCCTTCAGTATATTCCACTGATTGTTGATATATGCTGCAAACTGGTTGAAGAAAGAGGTCTTGAGTACACAGGTATTTACAGAGTACCTGGAAATAATGCTGCCATCTCAAGTATGCAAGAAGAGCTCAACAAAGGAATGACTGACATTGATGTTCATGATGATGTAAGTCTTTGATCACGCTATTTCCAGGTAGAACTCCCAAAAGCTACTGGTTGTGTTGTGATTGTAGTAATATAAAGCATGTCTGTCCTTTTCTTCTAAATGTGTAGAAGTGGCGAGACTTGAATGTTATAAGCAGTTTGCTGAAATCCTTCTTCAGAAAGCTCCCAGAACCTCTTTTTACCAATGGTAAGTTATTTACATTATGATTTTGTCTTTAGGAGTTACTGTTGAATGGTTGTCTTACAACTTCAAATGATTTCAGAGAAAATACAGAGGAATCATCATAACTCTGTAATGAATACTCTCTTTCTTCCTTAAAGAGCAGGGAGTCATAGTGATCATAGAGCTTAAAAATGAGGGCTGTAAATAGAATTTCTCAGATGGTGAAGGAATTATAAATTTGCAAAAAAAAAAAAAATATTAAACTTACAATTTTATTGTTGCAATATTCTGTGAAAGCTGTCTTTTTTCCCCACTGCCATTTTATTATACTATATACAATGTAATGGGATAATTTATGACTTCCAAAGGTCATTCATTCATATATATATATGTGTGTGTGTGTTACCTGTATTCACAGAGCGGGGAGGATGGGGCTGGGGAGTAAGGACGTATATATATAGTACAGATATAGATATATGTAAAACCTCATATATATATATATGTATATGAGATTAATTTCTGGGTTTTTTTTTAAACAGACAAATATGCAGATTTTATAGATGCTAATAGAAAAGAAGATCCTGTTGAACGTCTGAAAACACTGAAAAGACTGGTAAGCTGAAATCAAGTGTGTTGTAGGTGCACTGCACAATTAGCATTAAATGTTAAATGTTCTGAATAGTAATTGTTTATTTCAGATTCATGATTTACCTGAGCATCATTATGAGACTCTCAAGTTTCTTTCTGCACACCTGAAGACAGTAGCAGAGAACTCAGAAAAGAACAAGGTATCAGAAACAAAAGTATAATGTATTTTGGTTTGTTTCATTCATTAAGTATAGTTTTTGTGCAGTATTATTTATATTTAGGTGATAATTTAGATAATGTAGATAAAATTAAGACCTTTGCTATGTTGAGAAGATTTTTGGATTAGACTAAGGACTCCTGCAAAATACGCACCTGTTTAGTCTGAATTAAGTTTATTCAAACTGGTATTAATTCCTGTGGGAATAAATCCTAAATTTATCTCAAGTCTACAAATTTAATATAGTCCCATCTAGATGCCAATGAGAGTGTGCCTGGGCAGGGCACAGGTGAATGAGCCTGTTGGGAGAGGCTGTTGCAGCAGCTTTGTGCGTAGCCCAGGCTTCCTGGATGCTTGAGGAATTTTTAAGACTAGGACTTGCTGTAATTACTCGAATGTTTGATAACCCTGTAGGTGCTGGTTTGACTGGTTTTAAGAAAGAAAATTAATGATGTAAAGGGTGGTAGTTCGCCACTACAGGATTTTAGTGCACTGCTAAGAATAGCTTTTTGTCATTTCCATAGGATGGGGAAGAGTTAGTTTGCAATAAGGGCTTCTGTGCATGCTGTAATCCTACAGTAAATGCAAATAATAGTATCCCATTTTTTTACCTCTCAGGGAGGGGTAGCTGAATGCAAAGCTGTGCACAATATGGGTGTGCTTATGGATGCTTACCTAAGGGCAGGTAACATGGTGTGGATTGTTACTTGGCTACCAGTGTGCAGGGTATGGAAAAAAAATTGATGTGATTGATACTGTATAGAGGAACCTATGGCAAATCTTAAATAATTTAAAAAAAATACCAGAAAATGGCTCAGTTTGAATTAATATCATAGAAACATAAACTGGTTTGGGTTGGAAGGGACCTTAAAGACCATCTCATGGCAACCCTACTGCTATGGGCAGAGATACCTTCCACTAGACCAGGTTGCTCAAAGCCTCATCCAGCCTGGCCTTGAACACCTCCAGGGATGGGGCATCCACAGCTTCTCTGGGCAGCCTGTTCCAGTGCCTCACCACCCTCACAGTAAAAAAAAAAGTCTTCCTAATATCTAATATAAATTTAACGTCTTTCAGTTTAAAGCCATTATCCCTTGTCCTGTTGCTACATGCCCTTGTAAAAAGGCCCTCTCCAGCTTTCTTGTAGGCCCCCTTCAGATACTAAAAGGCTGCTATAAGGACTCCCTGGAGCCTTCTCTTCTCCAAGCTGAACAACCCTAACTCTCTCAGCCTATCTTCATAGAAAAATGCTCCAGGCCTCTGATAATTTTTGTGGCCCTCCTCTGGACTTGCTCCAACAGGTCCATGTCCTTCCTATGTTGGGTGGGCCCCAGAGCTGGATACAGTACTCCAGGTTGGATCTCATGAGAGCAGAGGGGGAGAATCACCTCCTTTGACTTGCTGGTCACGCTTCTTTTGATGCAGCCCAAGACATGGTAGGCCTTCTGGGCTGCAAGCGCACACTCCGGCTCATGTTCAGCTTCTCATCAACCAATACCCCCAAGTCCTTCTCCTCAGAGCTGCTCTCAATCCATTCTCTGCCCAGTCTGTATTTGTGCTTGGGATTGCCCCAACCCACATGCAGGACCTTGCTCTTGGTCTTGTTGAGCTTCATGAGGTTTGCATGGGCCCACCTCTCAAGCTTGTCAAGCTCCCTCTGGATGGCATCCCTTCTCTCCAGCTTGTCAACCATACCACACAGCTTGGTGTCGCTGGCAAACTTGCTGAGAGTGCACTCAATCCCACTGTCCATGTCTGTGATAAAGGTGTTAAACAACACCGGTCCCAATACCGACCTCTGTGTAACGCTACTCATCACTGCTGTCCACTTGGACGTTGAGCCATTGACCACAACTCTTTGAGTGTGACCATCCAGCCAATTCCTTGTCCACTGAGTGGTCCATCTGTCAAATCCATGTCTCTCCAATTTAAGAGACAAGGATGTTGTGGGACAGTGTCAAATGCTTTGCACAAGTCCAGGTAGATTATGTCAGTTGCTCTTCCCTTATCCACCAGTGCTGTAACCCCATCGTAGAAGGCCACCAAGTTTGTCAATTTGCCCTTAGTGAAGCCACGTTGGCTGTTACCAGTTACCTCCTTATTTTGCATGTGCCTTAGCATAGTTTCATGGAGGATCCTGCTCCATGATCTGGTCAGGCACAGAGGTGAGACTGACCAGCCTGTAGTTCCCCAGGTCTTCCTGTTTTTTCCTTTTTATAAACGGGGCTACGTTTCCCCTTTTTCAGTCAATGGGAACTTCACCAGACAGCCATGACTTCTCACATATCATGGATAGTGTCTTAGCAACTTCATCTGCCAGTTCCCTCAGGACCCATGGATGCTTCTCATCAGGTCTCATGGACTTGTGCATCTTCGTTTTCCTTAGATGTTATTGAACCTGATATTCTCCTACAGTGGCTGGTTCTTAATTCTGCCATTCCCTGCCGTTGCCTTGTGTGGCTTGAGCACTTTCTGGTGAAGGCTGAGGCAAAAAAGTAATTGAGTATCTCAGCATTCTCCATTTCCTGGGTAACCAGGTCTCCTGTTTCCTTCTGGAGAGGTTCCACATTTTCCCTAGTCTTCCTTTTATCACTGACATACCTATAGAAGCTTTTCTTGTTGCCCTTGACGTCCCTGTCCAGATTTAATTCTATCAGGGGCTTTCGCTTTCCTAACCTGATCTCTGGCTCCTTGCACAATTTCTCTCTATTCCTCCCAGGCTACCTGTCCTTGCTTCCACTGCTTGTAGGTTTCCTTTTTGTGTTGGAGTTTGTCCAGGAGTTCCTTGTTCATCCGTGGCCCTTTTGCCTGCCTTCCTCTTTGTTGGGCTGCAGCGCTCCTGAGCTTGGAGGAGGTGATCTGTGAATATTAGCCAGCTTTCTTGGGCCCCACCTCCTTCCAGGGCTTTGTCCCATGGTACTCTGCCAAGCAGGTCCCTGCAGAGGCCAAAGTCTGCTCTCCTGAAGCCCAGGGTAGTGAGGTTGCTGTGCACCCTCCTCACTGCCCTAAGGCTCTTGAACTCCACCATCTCATGGTCACTGCAGCCCAAGCTGCCCTTGAGCTTCACATTCCCCACCAGCCCTTCCTTGTTGGTGAGAACAAGGTCCAGCATAGCACCTCTCCTCATTGACTGCTCTATCCCTTGGAGAAGGAAGTTACTATCATCGCAATCCAGGACTTGGAGCACTTGCTTATGCTCTGCTGTCTTGTCACTCCAACAGATATTGGGGTGGTTGAAGTCCCCCATAAGGACTGGGGCTTGTGAACGTTAGGCTGCTTCTATATGTTTATAGAGGGCCTTATCTGCTTGGTCTTCCTGCTCGTGTGGCCTGTAGCAGACCTGCACTATAATGTCCCCTATACTTGCTCTCCCTTTAATCCTGACCCACAAGCTCTTGGTTGGCTCCTCATCCATCCCCAGGCAGAGTTCCATGCGCTCTGTCTGGTCACTGACATAGAGGGTGACACCCTTTCCTCGTCTGCCTGACCTGTCCTTGCTCAGGAGCCTGTATCCTGCCATTCCAACGCTCCAGCCATAGGAGCCATCCCACCACATCTCCGTGATGCCAATGAGATCATAGCCCTGCAGGTGTGCCCACATCTCTTAACTCCTCACACTATGTGCATTTGCATAGAGGCACTTCAGCCTCTATATGGTAGGTTCAACATCAGTTCTGCAAATAATACCTTCTAGTTAAACATGAAAGAAAAGTGTGTGTGTGTATAAAAAATATTTAACAAATTATAACCTTTAGTGGAATTATACCTGACATTATAAGGAAATAATAGTAAATGTCATTTTTAAGTACAATGCCCAAAGTAAACCTTTATTTATAATTTTATGGTTTTGATATGGTATATAAATGTTGTTTAAATAATATTATAGAATATATAAGGGTAAATGAGTGAGGTGATACTATGGTTGTATGATTTGTTGAAGGCTGCAATTCAAGTCAAAGGGAGCATTAGGGGCTTGTGTCACTGTGTTTGCGTCTTCCTTCTGGTAAGCACAAGGGTCTTGCCTCCTATATATTATTGGTCTATTCTGTGTCACAACAGTAAACTGTAAGTGAGAGAAGTAAGCAAAAATAGAAGGTACGTATTCTGCTGATGCTTTCTTGGAATTATTTGTCAGAGATGTAACATTAAAAGAAAATTAAGTAGACAATTAATGTTGTGGTATGATTTAATATGATGAATAACTCATGAGTCTATCTCATGAATAGATGTGTTGGGTCTATGATATTGGTCGCTGCCACCTCCACCAAAGTAGCTGCAAATTGAGTGACCTCTTTGTCAATAGACATAATACAGTATTTGATTACCAGCTTAATTTTTCATGTGTCATGTAAACATTTTCAGGGGAAAAAAAAGCATGGAACTACCAATGCCTTTTTATTAAAAAAAAAAAAATAAATCTTAAAACATCTATGTTTCTAAAGGAAAAAAAAATCTTTAAGGGAAGGAAAAAATAAAGATCCCCAGAAAGTGTCAAGAATATGTCTGAGTTCTTGAGTTTTCTGTGTTTGTGGAGCTATTTACTTGCAATGGGTTAAGGAAAGTTGAATTTTGAATTGCAGACATGTTGGGTGATTTATTGCAGCTGTGTATAGGAGAGTTTTAGTGTAGTGTACCTGAGTCAGCAATGTGTTTTTAAAAACCTTTTCTTTGTTATTACTTAAAATGGTTCTCAGATATTAATAGTGTTATATTAATGTATTTAGCCCATGTTATTGCATTTTCTCATTGTAAAAGTATGATATGGAAATATTTCATTTCTTAGATGGAACCAAGAAACCTGGCAATAGTATTTGGTCCAACACTTGTGAGGACATCTGATGATAACATGACACACATGGTTACGCACATGCCAGACCAATATAAAATTGTAGAAACACTCATCCAAAAAGTAAGTGGATGCATTTCATTATTTAAAAAATAAGATCATACACAGGTCGACCAGCTTTTCTCTTAGTGAGACGGTTTGGGACTGGTGTTTATCCTTTGAACTCCAGGATATTGTTTTTAGCAATATCAGTGTTTGATTTTTTCCACATTTGGGTTTTGTGTTTCCTGTGGGGTTTTCACCTTTTTTATTTTAAATTGTAGCATGACTGGTTTTTCACAGAAGATGATGCTGAAGAACCTTTTGTAAGTATTGTGTCATAAATATTTGTTCTAATTATCTTAGTTGAGAATCTGCCTCTAGAATGTCTGCATATTTTATATTGCATCACTGCATGGTTTGCTCTTCAGAAGCACCTTACCTTTCCAGTCCTTGCAGTAATGATTAAAAAAAAAAAAAACCAAAACATGCATTTGTTTTAAAAGCATGAAGCAAAATGGGAAAATAAGAACGTGTGAGGAAAGCGTGTCCTCAGGTGAATAATGCAATTTTGTAAATGCTTTTGAATCATAATAAACTATTTGTGAAACGATGATGAAGAGATCTTTGTTTATTAACTATAGACGACAGTTCAGGAGGAAAACACTGTAGAATCTCAGCCAGTGCCAAACATAGATCATTTACTCACCAACATTGGAAGAACGGGAGTGTCTCCTGGAGACGTATCAGGTAACTTGCCTGGACAGTGTTAGTCCATAGGCTAGAAAAACCTTGTTAGCTCACTGTAATTCTCTCTTCCTATTTTCTTTTACTAATAAACTGTTTCTCTCTTTTCCAAAAGATCATTAACACTTCTTAAAGACTTGAATTGTTGATAATCATGCATGATATAATTTGGAAAACTTTGTTGTCTAACAGGAATATAATCATTAAAAGATGAGGCTTGCACATACTATTTTATTTATTCACAGTAACCCATGCAATCATCATCGTGAGGTGAAGCAGATACGCTGCTGTAAAGTGGTTTGTTGTGATGGCAGAAAGACTGATCTTCAGTGGTGTTCTAATATTGCGCCTTCCCAATGTTAGGAATGCAAAAAATTGAGTTATGTTTTATTGTCAAGCGATGGACACTTTAAGTATGTTTGCAGTATGTCTATACTAAAGCTGATTTCCTTCTGTTTATAAATGCCATCCTCTTTTGTGGCTAAGGACAAGCATTGCAGGCTCTTTTTTGGTGACTTTTATCCCCCCTCCCTTCACTATACTATTGCACTAACCCAGCATGTTGTATCCCACAAATGTTATCCCTTCATCTCTAGCTTTTCAGTTTTCAAAGGGTTTTTCAGCACTTACTGAAACAGTCACTTTATACTGATGTTGTAACAGGCGAAGTGGGAGGAGTCTATCACACGGTGATGTCATTAATGGATTCTGTGATGTCACTGATGGACAGCTGGAACTGTAGGAAGAAGGAGGACTGTTGCCCACACTGTAGCTGCCTTGTCTGCAGAAACCCCCGTTTCTTGTAAATGGAAAAAAAAAAAAAAGTTGATCTGTACTGTAAATTTTATTTTAAGAGTATTTTAAACAGATCAATGCTACTTTTTAAAAGTTTTTCTGCTGTTTCTTGTTATCTCTGAAGCAGACCCTGAGGAGAAATAGCATGGTATGGTCTACCAGTCTTTCTAGTCATAAAGCATTAGCCATGTGTCGAAAAGGGGCGTGGCAGGGGGCTCAGCTCTTTCTTCCTAGGGAGAAAGTCCCTAAAGCTGGAACAGATCTAAGTTCATGTTTTTTAGTCATTGTGCTAGCCCCTTCCTACCCCCTTTATAATTGTATAATCTTGGGTTTTGCAAGACAGTAAAACTATGGTGTCCATTTTTCATTTCATAATAGCACTTGTTGTAGAAACGTACAAAACTCTGGTGGTTACTGAAATCTAGTAAATTTAAAAATAAAATTTTACCTATATGTAGTCAGAGGTGGAGAGAGATGTGTAATTGGGGTTTTACACACCAAATATGACTTAATTGCTTTAAAACCTCACAAAAAGACTGTGACTACATGAACCATGATTTGTACCTAGGGCAGCCAACAGTACTAAGACACTGAATTTTGCTTTGTGTATCCTGAATCTCAGGAGAGTACCTGGTACGATCCTGAAAAGGTCTCTCGGCTGTGGTTTTGCAGGGGCCGTATACTTAAAACATCGAATAAACATTAGTATTTCTGTTTTTTATTTAGAAGAACAGGGCTCCTTTGCCATTCCTGTCATTGAGCTGGTTCTGCCTACAATTCACAGCATCCTTTCATGGCGGTGGCTTTCTGTGGTGCAGCTTGCATCTTTGTGAGCTCTGACTATTCACTCTGTTCTGGTTTTTATTTGCTTCACATTTTGTTCTGTGCTTGTCTTTTTCCATAAGTCCAGCATTGTCTGTAGCAACAGTGAAAAAATTGCACAGAACTGAGCAGAGTTGTTTGTTTTATTTTTTCAC
The DNA here is from genome assembly GCF_000699245.1 of Pterocles gutturalis. Classification (NCBI taxonomy): domain Eukaryota; kingdom Metazoa; phylum Chordata; class Aves; order Pterocliformes; family Pteroclidae; genus Pterocles; species Pterocles gutturalis. Next base: position 34,287 of record NW_010143770.1, on the reverse strand, counting down.
AGATTCCGCTACTAGTGACTCAGCAAAATCTAAGGTAAATCATTTTGTGCAATCATGTAGTTATAAGCTTCTGAAACCTGTTAGGTATTTGCTTGCTTTGTTAAAATGCTTACAGTATGCAGATATACTAAGAGCTTATGTAGAATTTTTTGAATAAGTGGTAATACTGTTTGCTAATCAAATAATTTTAAAGTGTTACATTGGAAAAGTATCACTTGTTGTCAGTTAGCTGCATCTGCCAAAGCAGTCAGCTGCACACATAAATAGCTTTGTTCCAAACTCTTGTAATTGTGAGTGCTTACCTGCTTTTTGCATCTAATTTAGTAGGGTTAAATGTTCATAGTATGTTCCCTGTCATTGCTGGCACAGTACTTATTCTGAGATGCTATTTGTGTTTCCCTATTTTACTGAAAAAGTATATGGACAATTTAGCCTTTTGTTGCTCAGAAGGTAGTATCTTCTCCTCGTACAGGAAGCCAGAGGCTGTGGTTAAAGAGGTTGTGTTTTTGCTATGCAAAATTTCCTTAGGAAGTAGTGCTGTGCTTGGGAGGAGAGCCTAGTAGATGGGGGGGAATAAGACTGGAACGTGGGCAGTTAGTTCCATCCTCAATTTAGTGACAGAGTTGTCATCTGACCCATGGACAAATCTTTCATACTCTTAGGCTGTTGTTCAGTAGTTGCTAACCCTGGATGTCTGTAGAACCAGGTGATAGGGCAGCATGCAGTTGACCTCGGTCAGCTGTAAGCACGATACAGCTTTATGCTGGTGTGCGTTGTAGGTGTGTCACTGATGCCCCCACTTTGAGCTGAGAACAGGACTTCATGCGTCCTCCTGGTTCACTGTTGAGATGCCAGCCCAGCTGCTTTATGGGGATGCTTGGTGTCTCAGCCACTACCTCAGAAAAGCCCGACTTCCAGGACACCGTGTCACACTGCCTGTGCCAGGATGCTGCGCTGTTTGCAGGTTGCCTCTCGCTGACCACCACCTGTGAGCGGCACAGAGCAATAGCATCAGTCAGGCCACGGTCGTGGGCCTGTGAGCAGCAGTGCAGCTGCATGCATGTTGCCTGGGCCAGGAGCCCTGCTTACAGCAGGACATGTTCCAAGTAGAGCTTCAGCTGGCTGCGTTGCTTGATATCCTTCAGGGTGAGAAGGACATGGACCTGTTGCTAACCCATGGAAAAATGCACAGTGCTCACTGATCCTTTATGGGGACAGTAGCTAATGCAATAGTGCCATTTGAGCAGTGAGAAGAATTGCTGTGGTCACTTGGAAAATGGTGAGTGCCAGCATGCAGTGGTCCATTGCCAGTCAGTTTTGGATTGGTGCTCGTCTGCCGGCACAGCAAGTCAGAGCTGTCACCTGCTGTCCTGAAGGTTCTTTGTCCGTGCTGCCTGTAGGTGGTCACTGTGCAGGAGACTAGGCAGTCATTGTGCAGGCTTCTCATCTGCTTGTTTCCTTGGGTGCTCTCAGCAAGACTTGATGCGTGTCTTCTGCCCACCCTGTCCTGATCTCCGAGCTCTGCATCAAGAATGTGGTATATTCTCTGTCACACAGCAGGAGGTTCTCCATAACCATGAATGTTTTTGTTACTGTTGGTTGAGTAGAGTCTCTCCCAACTTTTTTCCTGTCTATGTTCACATGAACAACGTAGTGCATCTTTGCTGAGGCTGTCATGGTCAGTATAGCCACTGTATTACTGTATGGCTGGCTGTATGTTCAACCTTGGCTTGTCAAGTCATATAGTGGCAGTTTTCACCATTGCCAGCACCTCCTTAATTTCTGAGGAGATAGTGAATAGGAATGAAATTTGCACCAGGAAAAAGTTGTTTGAGCAAAAATACTAAATGCACTGTGTCTGTTCAGTACTCTGCTTTTATGGCCAGTGCAGTTATGCTACACTACTAGGCATCCTGCAGCAGTTCACTGTCACATCAGGGCTGTGATTCTGTGCTTTTGGAGCAGAGAAGTATCTTGTTGGACAGTAGCTGAGGAGTTAGATGATGACTAGTGTGCGTGGGCTTTGCCTTTTTCCTTAAGCTTATTCTCTTATCTAGGTATCTGCAATCACTAGATGGTCATTTCAGTAATGATGTCCCCAACCTTTTGTTAAAACTGTTGCCATGATGATAGCTCTTCCCTCAACTTTTCCTCTCCCTCTCTGAAGTGCTGCATAGTCGAAGACTTTTTCAGCATAGCCCATCAGTGCTGGTCTGCTTCCCTCAGGTCAGAGGCAGGCTGGACATCTGAACGTGGCAGGTGGTCAGGTAGCTGACACCTAGGCTGTCGTTGTTGAGTGCTAGACAGATGTCAAAGTTGAACCCCACTATGTTAAAGGCCTCCAATGTGAGGAACTGCCCTTTTCGGGAGATACCATTGCTGTGTTCTTTTCTTAGTCTGCAGTGTGCAAACCACACTGGTCACCAGTCAAAGACAGGGCGGTACCTGCCCTGAACCTCCTGCTTTTTTTAAAGGTGGCAGTGGGGTAGTAAGCAGGAAGAAATACATAGCATTGAGGTGGCTAGGGGGTAATGTCAGTGTAGTTGAAAAATATTTTTAAATTAATTTTATAAAATGGAATAATTGGGCTTGTCCCATTTTTCCTTCTGTGCAGTTCTAAAGGCAGATTCCTCAAAAGGCAGGAAGAAGTTTTTCTGTTAATTTCCTATACTTGCACCTAAATTAGGGGTTTGTGTAGCTTTCATTGTATTGGTACTATTGAATTGATATGGTTTAAACACTCAGCCTGAAAGGTGAAAGATCAAATGAAAAATAGGTTGAGAAATTAGCCTTCCCACATAGGTAAGACATGTTGAAAGAACAGACTGAAACCACACCCTTGGGACCTCATTTGTGAAGCAATTTCTGTTGCAAGCCATTCTTGGAAAGCTTGCCTTGCTGTCATTGTATTGGTACTATTGAATTGATATGGTTTAAACACTCAGCCTGAAAGGTGAAAGATCAAATGAAAAATAGGTTGAGAAATTAGCCTTCCCACATAGGTAAGACATGTTGAAAGAACAGACTGAAACCACACCCTTGGGACCTCATTTGTGAAGCAATTTCTGTTGCAAGCCATTCTTGGAAAGCTTGCCTTGCTGTAATTGAGCCTGCTGTATTAGTTGGTCAAAAAATAAATAGCTGTATATAGAAGCTAGTGTTTGTCAAGGGATTCAGATGAATAGTGGAATTCTCAGGATGAATATTGACAACTTGGGGAATGTCATGTAGACTACAGAAAGAGCATGGAAATATTTCCTGAATAAAGATAGGCTTTCTGCTCTGAAGTTTGGGATATGTTTTTAAGTCTCAGGCTAACAAATGTTTTTGTGATTTCTAATCATGCCCTCTCCCTTTCTTCTTCTTCTTTTTTTTTTTTTTTAACAGGGTTCTTGGGGTTCTGGAAAGGATCAGTATAGCAAGGAACTGCTTGTGTCCTCCATTTTTGCAGCAGCTAGTCGCAAGCGGAAAAAAACAAAAGAGAAGCCACAACCAAGCAGCTCAGAGGATGAGTTGGATAATGTGTTTTTCAAGAAGGAGCTTGCAGAACAATCTCGTGGTGACACAACAAAAGAGGACATAGCTAAAGGGGAATATGAAAGAGAGAGAGACATAGGGAGAAAACAGAGGATGTTTGTCCTGAAGGAAAAAGAGAACAGCAGTAAAAAAGATGCGAATGTTGTAAAGGACGAAAAGAAAACATTAAAGAAAGAAAGCATCCTGTCAGAGGAACCTTCACTGCCTTACCATGACAAATGTACAAAATCACCAAATCTCGGCTGTCTGCAAACCACACAGAAGAATAAGCCCAAAACATCTATTTCACAATCTTCTTCCCAGGTTGAGGAGACAGTGTCTGACTCCGGCACTATGCTTAGCACTTCCTCCCAGGCGTCCCAGCACAGGTACTCATGCAGAAAAGTAGCCAGCCCTGACATTAAACACAGTGAGTTTTTAGCAGCTGATGTTAGTTCCATCACCTCAGATTACTCAACTACTTCATCTACTATGTGTCTAACTGGTTTAGATGCCAGTATGCTGAGCCCTGAGGTGCAGTCGGTAACAGAAAGCAAGGGAGAAGATGCTGATGATGAAAGAAGTGAACTGATCAGTGAAGGGCGTCCTATGGAGACAGACAGTGAGAGTGACTTCCCTGTCTTTGCCACCAGTGCTGCTGCTGAACGGCTGTCCAAGGGAAAGGTTTCAGAAGTGGTCAAGACAAGTCGGAGGAACTCTGAAGAAAGCGAAGTAAGTTGTACTGAGGGAAGTTCAACACCAAAGTTAGAGAGTCGCAGACTTTTTAGCTCACACAAACTTATTGAATGTGATACACTGTCTAGGAGGAAGTCTTCACGGCACAAAACAGACAGTGAGGGTTCAGGGGATGCAAAGAGTGAGAAGGACTTGCCTACTGTGACCAAAATGTTTGACATAATGAAAAAAGGAAGATCGACGAGCAGTTTAGCTACATCAGCCAGAAGTGAGGCTGACAAACAAGAACCTACCTGGAGGCTTAAAATTACAGATAGGTTAAAGCTGCGACTCAAATCATCAGCAGATGACATGTTTGGAGTTGGGAATCAAAAAGCTAACTCTGCAGAGACCGCAAAGAGAAAAAATATCAGGCGAAGGCATACACTTGGAGGACAGAGGGATTTCGCTGAAATAAGTCTCCTGAATGATTTGAAAGCTCAAGAGCCAAGTCAGAGTAGAGAGAAAGAATCTGAGCTTTCAGCTGTGAATCGGTTGAAGCCAAAATGTCCAGCGCAGGACCTCTCGATCTCAGATTGGCTTGCACGAGAACGTTTACGCACTAGCACAACTGACCTTAATACGGGTGAAACTGGAAAGCCCAGACTTGAGAACACTAGCTTAGCAGATGTATCAAAGGTAGATCTGCCTTCATCTGCAGAGATGCCGGCAGATGAAGGCAGTTCTTCCAGCAGCTTGACTTTAATTAATAGAACACCACCTTCGGGACCATTTCAGCCACCAGACCAGGTAAATGGTGAAAATTATCAGAATATGAACAAAAACAACTTTAGCCCAGCAGTTGATGCCCATCCTCATAAACTGTCTGGGACCCAAGTGGTTAGATCTCGATTCTACCAGTATCTTTGAAACGGGGAGATATGTCCACTACAGCAATTCATTAACTTACTGTTCTACTCCCGGTAACTGTGTGTATGTGTGTGTGTGTACATATATATATTTTTTTCCTGTACTGTTGTTGTTATGCAGCCTCCATTTGGGCTGGTTTCATCAATATGCTCTGTGGAACGTCTTCACAGTGCATTACCACAGCCAGAAGAACACTAAAGTTAAAGTATATATATATATATTTTAAGAAAAAGTATATTTGATGGCTGCATACAAATGTTGAACAAAGCATCTGATGCAACATGCTGTGTAGTGTATACATGGTTTTCTGACTGAGAGTTGGCCTGACATTAGTATGCAGAAAAATTGTTCTTTTGGTTTAGTCACTAACAAGTGCCTCATCATAAATTCATTTGGTTTGTTAGGGTGCCATATTGTTAAATTAGAGAAACTTATTACAAACAAATGAATGCATTTTACTGTTAAAGAGTTTCATTACATTTTACAAATGTTAACACAGGTGGCTACAGAGCTTCCATTCCTTAGGCATTCCAGTAAATATTGGAGTTTTATATTTCCAATTTTAATACAGATTTTGAGTTTTATGTGACTTGAATTTTTAATCTTTCTGTAAAATAAGTAACTTAAATGTACATATTACATGTGTATCTTTTCTTCAGATACCAGATTTGATATAAATGTTGTAACATAGGCGTGTAGATAGTGGATACTGGATGGAACTGGTTTCTTTTATTGAGAATATAATTCTGCATGAAGACCTAATGAATCCAAACCTGTATCATGCCTGTGTGCATACCCACTTAAACACTGGAAATAAAATTGTTTTGGTGACTCTGTGTGATGCAAATTCATTGTAATGAACAGTTTTAAAATGTCATGTTTACAAGTTGCAGTCAGCGGCTGCCCTTAGGCTCACAAAACCCACAGTTGCTCTTTTTAAAGTCTTGTTTGTGGGACAGGACCATGGAGGTTAGTAGATGAGAGAGGGGGTTCAGTTGGTGAAATATTTTCATCCTGATATGTATTCTGATTCAGGGGTATGTAGCAAGTTGGTTTATGTTTAATATGCTGGTTTTGTAGCACGGAAAGAAACATGTCCATTATCATCCCCAACTCATGAAGAGTAAATACCAGTATCTGCCAGTCAAAATGTTACTGTAGTATGGGTCCTCTTATAGTTGTAACTACAAGGACGAGTTTCTACACTAAAAACCCTTCCGTGTGTGAACTCTCTACTAGTTGTATTTTTTTCTTCTATTTTCTTGCATACCTACTTGAAAACACACAGAAGCTGTTCATCCCTTTGGGTATTCCCAGATCTTACACTGTCACTTCCTTGGCAGAGGATTAAACCTGTATTGATGATAAATAAGCAGTGAATATCCTGAGCATCTACCTGTGTCCTGTTACTGAGAAGAGAACGAATTACAGTAACTAGGATGTGTAGGGACACGGTTGTGAGCAGCCTTTGTTTCCAAAGGGACTGGAACTGTCCCATGTTTTGATTTACTGTGTTTTGATTCTTGTGCGAAATCATTATAAACACTGGTTGTCAAGAAAAACATCGAATATGTCGGTTAAACATCTGTGAAATTTCTTGCCACATAGCTGTGTGCATCTAGTACCAATTCACGTAAGTATGAATCATTCTTGCAGTCTCCTTGCAAACTAGTGAACAGGAAGCCAGATGCTTTAGCAGCATTGGTGTGTGCAGTGCGAGGAAGAATCGGGTATGCTTTGTGAAACAGAGTAATTGAGGATTATTTTTGTTTCAGCCCTAATAGTAAAGTGTATTTGAACAAGAGATTTCAAAATACGGTGGTGTGATGCCTCTGTCATGCTATTCATCAGCAAATACCCATTGTCTCTTCCTGGAGGCATGTTTTGTCCCATCATTAGCCTCGGAAGCTTGTTAGAGGCGCATTGAGCATCCGTAGTAAGTCTCGGGGGTCTTCTTGATGAAGCAGTATATCAGAGGTACACAGGGGTCCTGGGGGTCTATGTCTTACTCTGATTTGACAGACGTTTTGATGGATTAAGTTAATTTTCATTTTCTCATGTTTATAGATAACTAGTGACTTTAATTCCTGAGTCTAGATGCATGGCTGTCAGTTCTGATGCTTGAGAACACAGAACTTTTATTGTATTGACTGGATCAGAGCACAAGATCTTTTGAAAAATTAGTAACTTCAAACCAAACCAAAACCAACCCACAAAGCAGGAGTTGTATGGGCTGACAAAGCCATAGGTACAAATTTAGGGCCTTGGCAGCCCCTGTGGTGTCTTCTGCTGCCGCACTGGCTGCGTGGCAGCTGCAGAGCAGTTGCAGAAGGAACTTGGACCAAAGTCAGGGATATCTTTGGGGGTGTAAGAGAAGGATTGCGGCAATTCCGACCTCACTGCCTTGCCCTCTCCATGTAAATAGGGTCTGGGAGGAGATGATCTGTCAGGCAGAGTGGGAGGGAGGGAAGGTCTGGGAAGCACTTGACTCGAAGGGGAGATGCAGGGAGCAGTCTGTCAGGTGCCTCAGGGACAGGTGATCATTGAGCTCCACCTGAAGAAAGCAGCATGTGACAGCGTATTTGAGGCTGGGAAAAACGCCGATCCTTGTTCTGCTCTTTGAAGACTGACAAGATTTGGGGCCACCTTGAATTCTGGCCAATGTGGCAACTGAGATGACATTTTTTAGGAGCCATTGCTATGTAACAGCAGCTACTTGAGACTCTATGGTGCTTTTTCCTTTTTTTTTTTTTTTTTTC
>NW_010143770.1:24003-26390 GCF_000699245.1 Pterocles gutturalis | reverse complement strand
GGAAAAAGGGGTGGTGGTCCCCCCCCCCCCCTGCCTCTTTCTCTGGAAGAGAAGGGTGACAGTCTGATTAGGAATTGAAATGTGTGCAGTAACCTGCCCTGAGGTGAACACTGTTAGTGCCAGGATTTCCTCTGGAAGCCGGGTTCAGCGGGATGGGCACCTCCATGGGGCTGCAGAGCGGGTGAGGTGGGCAGGGACCCCTGCAGCTCCCCGGCCCTGGCCCAGGCAGGTGCAGCCAGTGCAGGGTCTTCAGGGCTGGGGCTGGTCACGTTTTGAGTATCTCCAAGGATGAAGACCCTACAACCTCCCTGGGCAAGTTGTGACAGTGTTTGATCACACTTACAGTAAAAAGGGGCACACTTTTTTTTTAATGTTTAAGCAGAATGTCTTGTATTTCATTTTGTGCCTCTTTTTTTGTTTTTATACTCATCATCATCAGAGGGACATCAGACATCATCAAACTGTTTTGGAAAAGTACTACTGGTCTCAGGACTGCTTGGAGCAGTGTAGCTCCAAGTCATCAGGAAGAGGTCTAAGCTGAGATCTGATTGGGAAGTAACAAAAGGACGAACTGTGGTGGTAGTAACAGCATTTGGATTTTTTAAATGGTTCCAAACAGCAGTTCCTCTTTCAGCAGGGATCAGTGGTTTAGTTTGAAATCCTTTTTCTGGGATCTGGTAGCAGCCATACAGCACCTTCTGGCTTTTAAAGCCCCTCTAAAGGGGCTTGTTTTGGTCCCTGTTAGTGTTGTTCATGGCACTGATAATGTGGAATTAAGACATGGCCACCGTCCAGATAGTTTCTTAATTTATTTCTTGCTCCTGCAGAGCTGAAGGAAAATCCTTTGTTGAGCTGCACATCAGGGTCTCTTCCTGCCTGCAGCAATCTGAGAACCTCCCTCCCCTTTGTCCAGGCAGGAGGAGACAGTGTGAATTGTGGCCTCATCTGCTATGAAAAGCTATGTTCTTGTTTTTAAAGCCAGGTCTTTACACTGTCCCCATTTAGATAGTAATGAAGCAATTAACTGTGCCAGCTTGCAGGTACCAGGGTGTAGTCCGAGGCATGGCTGGGAGGGCAAATGACTTAAAGCAGACTTGCCATCGCTCAGCTGGTGCATATACCTGTGGCTCAGTCATGAGACCATAGAAGTCTGCCTTAATTAGCTGTTACCGAACCTGCAAGTTTTAAGCATGCAAGAAGAGCTGCCTCTTGGCAAGGATCGGAAGGATTTTGACCCTGTATGTTTCTAGGCAGAAATGTCCTGCACATCCCTCCTGTTCGTGCCCTGTGCATCCTCTCCTCCTCTGCCTTCCCCCCGCTGTGCCCTGCCTAGTGCAGGGGCTGGGTGTGGTGTTTCGTGTTTGCTGCGGTCCCCTTAGGCCCAATCAGCTGGCGCACAGGGACGGCGCTGACTCCGCTGTGAGGCCCTGGGCTGGCTCAGACCACAACAGGCACCAGGAAGGTCCTGCTCCCCTCCCAGCTCCTTCCACCTCTAAAGGGAGTGGGGAGCAAGGCCCTGTTCTGATTTTTTTACCCGTGGCATCACTGCAAGCTAAAACTCTATAGCTGCTCATAGAAGAGACTTCTGCTGCAACTGCAGCTGCCAGCAGGCCAGGTCCCCTGCAGATGCCGTATGCTGCTGGGTTACTTTTTTCTGAAGAGCCTCTCTCATCTTTAAACCACACAAGAGCTGGTGAGAGCTTGGTCTGGAATCGCATGTGCTGGAGTGCCCTGGTGACAGTGAGGAGGATGGGCTGCTTTTTCACATGTTGAGGGATTTATTTACAGACTTGCTGATTTTTCTAAATACTCTGCTCACCATTCAGAAGTGTTCCTGGTGTTGAGCTACAGCCCGTGCTCGGCCCTTCCCTGCCCGTGTTAGTGAAAGCCCGACGCTGTCATTGCTGTACGAGGAGGATGTAAAGGGAACAGACCCTGCCTGACTCGCGATGGTCCCAGCAGTGCATTATAAGCTGTCTGAGACAGGTTGGTTTCCTGGCTGGTGCTGCACCCCAGCACTGAGGCCGAGACACAGAGGCACACAAAACGTGGCGGATGCTGGAAGACGTGCACCGAGGCCGAGGTCACGAGTGAGTGTTGTGCTCACTCCCTAATGGCCATTTCCCCATTCGCCACCACAAGCAATAATTACCTGTGCCTACTGCACGCCCAGGGACTGCTGCAGGGACGCTTGGTTATCTGTACAAGTACTGTCGGTGTTTAAATTAAAACATGAGCGCGTGCTGCTGTAGCCCCTTCCCTGAAGAGGCCAGGAGAAGCAGCAGCAGGAGCCGTGCCAGAGCCGCTGCCCAGGGGTGCGTGCTGCGGCGCTGCAGGGCAGAGGAGGGCCAGGGCCAAGGGCTGCCGCTGGGACCCTGGCCCGCTGT
>NW_010143770.1:7787-23988 GCF_000699245.1 Pterocles gutturalis | reverse complement strand
TCTCAAGGAGCATCAGGTATCAGCAAGTTACTGTTTTTTGGGTGGACATCAGACCAACAGCTTAAGAACAAAACCTCGTTTAGCTTGAACTAGTGCATTGCCTGTGCACTGTGACGGAGAAGCTGGTACCCAGCCTCCTTGTGCTCTCTGTATTTGCTCTCTGGTGTACTGGAACATGCAACAGAGCCCCACTTGGTAACAAGACATGGCACTGGATTGGGCTTGTTCCCTTCAGAGCAAGGGAGTGTACTCAACACCTGACAAGGCAGAAGGCACCCTAGGAAAGTGCATGGCCCAGGGTGTGCAGTGTGACAGCAGTTCTTACAGGGTTTTTCCCACCTGAAGCATAGACCAGGCTTTGGAGCCACTTCTCTGAACCGGCTGGAAGGGAACTGGCTTCAACTGATGGGTCAGGGTGAGCTCTCTGAACTGCGCCTTCTGCTTCACCTTGGCTTTGAGGCCACTGCACTTGGCCTGAGCTTGGCTCTCAGACTGACGCCGCAGCTCCGGTGTTCTGGCTGCTGTGCCAGCGGGGTGGGGGGTGGCACTCGGCGTGAGCGCTGCTGGAACTAGACTGTGTGTCGTGTTCATGAGGTATGAGTTAACCTTTACATTCTTTAATTACTCTGCTGTAAGGGATGCACCATCTGAGGGCTCGGCCTTGAAATGACACTTGTAAGAAACTTCCTGTTTCATGAGGAGGAATAAAACAAAGAATAGTTAAAAGGTGGAAGAATGATACCTCAATCAATTGGTCAAAGGTTTGGGTGTGCTTTTTTATCTTGCTAGTTTTCTAACCTGGAGTTCCAACAATTAGGCCTTGTCCACATAAATTTGAAAGACTCCATTTTAAAATGAATACTTACGTATGGCTTTAATCTGGGAAAAAAAAAAAAGTCAATTTTTCCCTTTGGGCAAACAGCTTAACAGCTGCTTGAGACCATTCTAAAAGTTATTGTGACAAAATACAAATATATAAGCATGCAGCCCTTTATTTTTGTAAAGATCTTTGCTTATCATAGTTCTGTATATTACATTATGGTGTTATACAAATAAATTTATTTACAAAACCATGAGCTATGCAAGCTTCTTGCTTTTTTTTTTTTCCTATTGAATGATATCCATCTTTTTCAACCTTTCCCCATATATATTTTTAAGCATGCATAAAAATTAACTTTGGCGTGGTAAAACTACTCTATGTGCCCAGCCACATACAGCATTTATTTATTTATATATATTTATAGATATGTACAAAAGTTTGCCAGTATACAGAACAGTACAGAAGTGTACATTTTAAAATCCAGAATGCAATACATTAATGGGTTACCAGGTCTCAGTAAAATAAAACGGAAAGAAAACAGTGAAGTTAGCTAAGGAAAAAAAAAAGTAATCAGCAACTACCTATATGTGTAAAAGATTATTTTTTTTTTCTTGGCTTGGCAAATTTTAAATATAATCTGAATGGCAGTGCAATAAGTTGAGTTGCCTCATACACACTAAGACCAGTCTTGTTCTGTTTCTTGTGTAGAGGTTTACTGTCCAGCATACTACTTTCAAATGTACATTACAATAGTATCAAAATGTTTTGGCAAAAAGATCTTGAAAGGAACCATGACAGTTGTTGACAAAAATAGAAATCTGTAACAAAGCTAAATAACACCAAAATAAAAGAAAAATATTTTAGTTTCAGTTTTACAGTCGTGTATAATCACACTTTAGTATATCTCTGTTCACTTCTAGTCCCCATAATGAAAAATAGCTTTATACAAAACAACTTACTAAATTTTTAACCATACATTTTCCCATGCTCAGTACACTGCTGTGCACACACACTCAATTCACTCACACACCTTCACACTTTTTTGTAAGCGGTGCTGCCTATAGGAAGAAAACACTCGTATCATTACAACAGCAACGGAGTTTTACAAAAAAAGTTAACTCTAATCTAGTGTGGTAATTCAGTATTTAGCACGTGATTAGTATTAAGCCTCCAGCGATACAGCAAAATGGTTACATTCCCTGGTTAAAATACTGGCTGCAGATTCTTTGAAAATGAACAAAAAGCCTTGGTGAACTTGCACGCGTGCTGTGCTTAGCCTTTAGGATGGCTCCTTGGCTGTGGCTGGGGTGGACTTGCCGGCATTTCCATTCTGTGCCTTGTAGCTGGTGAAGCTAGGTGTGTGGATTGTCCTGATGCTCTTCATACCTTGGTTCAATGAAGTGGGAGAGGTAGAGGAGGGGGGGGAGGTAGAGGAGGAAGGAGGGGGTGGCCGGCCGTTTTGAGTCTGTAGTGAGAACGAGAGATGGTGACCTTTCCCTGGGTAAGTGGGGCTCTGAAACTTGGAGGAGCCGTTAGAGACAGAGGGGATGAGGGAGGTAGAGTAAGTTATGCGACCTGTCTGAGGAGCGAGAAGGTTAGAGGAAGGAATGGAGGTTTTAGTAGGTGGATTAAGAGGGTGAGAGCTGTCACTGCTAGAAGCAGGTGCTGAGCTGCTTTTCCCAGAAGTGGGAGAAAAGGCTGGGATCTTAGAAGCAGGTAGGGTAGGGGAAGTAGCCTTATAGTCCCCACCAGCTTTCTTAGCACTTCCATTAGCCTGCAAATAAAGATGGCAGGAGACAGTTTGTCAGAAAGCCAGTAACATGATAAACCAACAGGACCTGGGAAAACACCCCTACAGAGAACAAAAACTAACGGTTGGAGGCCTGAGCTAAATCTTGCAGCTGTGGACTGGACCTGGTAGAAAACCCGAAGTGCCCAGCGAAGAATGCATAGTGAGAGACAGAGACAGCGAGCCAACAAAGCTCTGTGAGGAGGTGTGAGCTATGGGTTACAAACCAGTCACTACATGGGCCATGCTTCTGGGTTATTAACGTGTGAACAGACGTGTCTGTCTGGAAAGTTAATGTGCATCTACTGCCGTCTATTACACCAACAGGTTAGTGTCCAAGGCTTCCTGTAAAGACTCTCTGAACAGAAGCATTCCCAGCTCTCCTAAGGAACTGCCACATTTACCAAAGGGAAAGTAAACAGGTAGTTGATATCTTAAAATTACAGCTGAATACCACAGTTTAAAAAACAAAAACAAACAAAAAAAGAAAACAAAAGCAGCAGGTGTTTTATTGCAGACATGCATGCACAAGCATGGTGAAAAGTTAAGTAGATACTGTCATGCCCCCAGGATCCAGGATATCCAGTTAGACCTCACCCAAAAGTCAGGCATCCATTATTTGGTATAATCTCAGTCAGTTACTGGAGTTTTTAAATAAACAACATGAAATGTCCATCCAAACACTGGGTTTAGGGTAAAACTACCTGTCTGTATTGGCGTGGATCCTGCAGCTTGTGCTGTTTGCCTGCTTTCTCCATGCTTCCTTGTCTAGTTTTTGAAGCCATGGGGACTGGCATCCGGCTTGTCTGGGAGGCAGTGCTGGAGCCCTGCGGAAACAAGTGGAGGGGCAGGGAGGGGAGACAAGGAGAAGGTGTGATCAGTACCCGTGTGCTTGATGAGGAGACTGCACACCATGCACCAAAAAAAAAAAAAAAAAAAAAAAAGCCACAGTACTACATGCAGGGAAAGTTCAGGAGCTTCACACCGCAGGTGTTAATTTCCAGAATCAAATGGAGAAAACTGCTCAGCTACTGATCAGCCTGAGTTTCATGTCAGTGACGCTCATCATTTCACACAGCAGATTATTTGACCCAGCTCCCCTGCATTTGCCCATCACCAATCAGCAGCAAAGATTAAAAAAAAAACCAAACAACCCAATGGTCTATTAGCTGTTAGACACCTCATGGGGAGCCCAAACAAGCCACCTGAAAGGAAGCAAACAAATCACAAGACCCTCTTGTTTAATGGTGATTATTGCAGATTTTAGAAAGCAGCTGGAGGTTTGATTTCTCGGACTGAGGTACCTTACGTGAAGTGGCTGGGACTGGCGGAGCGGGCTCTACGCCAGCAAGGCTCTCATCCAGCACTACAAGCTCTCGGGGTGGGGTCTCTGGTACTATCTGGGCAGAGAAGGGGACAGTGCTTCCCTCAGAGCTGTATGTGCTTTCAGGGATAGATTTTGGACTCATTTCACTGATGGTGTTTTCCAGCTGCTTTATAGTCTGCTCAAGGCTGTCTAGCGTTCGGTATGTACTCTGTCGAATTTCATCAGTCCTAGACAGGGACACTGCAGCTCCAGAGGGTCCCTCTTGCTTCCCAGAAGGACTTTTGTCACTGTCCTCTGGCTGAGATCTGGTGATTTCAAATCTCTTTGCTTCCTTGTGCTGCTTCAGGGTCCCATCTTCCTCCTCTTCTTCATAGACCACAACCTGCAGGGTCTTCTTCCCGGTCTTGGTTCCTGTTTTTATTGCCTGTGTCAGAGCAGCCAACTGCTTTTTAGGGAATTTGAACTTAAATTTTTTCTTAGAATCTTGCCTGCTTCCAAACTGATCAGTGGAGTCCAAGTTTGCTTCTGTGTTTAGTCCATAGATCTGACGGTATTTGTTAAAATTCATCTTTGTGCTCTCCTCCTCTGCAGGAGGTCTGGTTTCTACAGGGTCAGAGGAAGACAAAGGGTTAAATATATACTGCTCATTGAGACTGTGAGCTGCTGAAGACTTTGCAATTGCTTTTCTGTCGTTAACTACTGGTAGCTCTTCCTTCTGGTTCTCAGAGATTTCATGTGCTTCATTTTCCTCCTCCTCTTCCTCTTCTATCTTTTCCTCTGTCATCATTTTCTCCAACTCCTCATCACATTCTTCAAAAATTGTAGAAAGCCGCTTATAAGCTGACCTAATATCCATCGGTTCATCAAAAATGATGATGACGGGTTTTTTGTCCAGACACACCACTGGCTCTTCGCTGTCTGTGTTTTCTGGGGTTCCCTTCTCTGACACCACCTCCTTCCTCGCATCGATGTTCACTGTTTGCACATCTCCACCTTTCCGGCTGACTATATCGTGAACTTCCCCACTCGAGAGGACCTGGACAGCTGTTTTAGTAATCATGAAGGCGATGTTTTCTGTGGGTGGGTTGTCTTCACTTGGAGAGCTAGTCGAGGAGTCTGTCTCTTCAATACTGTTCACACTGTTACTTCTGGACACTTTGGGTCTTAGCACAACCTGATTGTAGTTGACTGCAGAAGCTTCTTGCTGCTGCGAGGAAGGCTGAGGCCCTGCAGCCTCCTGCGTGTGCCTCATGAGAGGGGCAACACTGGTGATGGGGATGTGCTTGCCTGTGGTCTGCAAGGCTTCACCCTGCAGCAGGACCTGCTGAGCATCTCGTGGGAGTCCATAGTTTGGCTTTTGTTTTCCAGTTTCAACAGCTGGAAAATGGGGTCCTAAGGTATCTTGAACTTCTTTTCGCTTGTCATCCTCTGGCAAACTGACACCAGACAGGTTTGTGCTCATATTCTGGATGTTTTTCTTAGAATAGTCTCTACTGTCTATAAACAAACCCTTGCTAAATGTAGGACTGTCATTCATTGAAAAGGCAATTTTACTCTCAGCTGTGCTGGATGAATCAGAACCCAATTCTTCTTCAGTTTTCCCTTCCCTCTTCTCTTTAGGATGGTCACTATCTGTGGGAGATGCTGTTGTAGCCCCATACACCTAAGGGGGAAAGTTGGATTACTTAGTTATTCAGGGCTGTCACCTTTACAGGACTTTTTTTTCCCCCAAATAAATCATCATATTCTCAGGGGAAGTGCAGACCTTGTGAACTCACCACTCTGTTTACTGCTGCAGAGGCATGCCTGAAGTTGTCATCTGACTTCTGTCTTTCTTCAGGGCAAAATTACAAATTCTGGCAGAACAGCACATGACGTTACTGTGCTGTGCTATGCATGTGGCCAGCGCGGGTTGCCACTTAGGGCTCCTGTCTTAACAAGGCCTCCAGAATATGCAAAAGCACACTAGTTACCTTATTTCCAACACAGTGCTACCTTGACCTGCTTACTTTCCAGTTAAAAAAAAATCCCTAGTTTGTATAAGATTGAAGTTGAAAAGATTCACGATGGGACACATCAAAGGAAGCGTGATGTGGAAGGGCTGGCAGCAGGGCACTAGGGCATGCCAGCTCACCGGAGAGCCAAATGCGAGAGCCTGGCTGGCCTTGAAAAGAAGTTTTGTATCAGTAAAAGCTGATTTTCAAATTATGACATTTTGCTGCCTCTAATGTCGCTCGCACCTGAGAAGGACTGTTCCATCACAGTTAATATGATCACAGTCTGAGCATTCCTAAATCCTTGCTGCAGCTTAAAAGTACTCCTTCAAAATTACCAGCAGCACCCTCCAGCACCCATGAAAGTGCAGAATGAAACATTGAGCTACTGTTCGTTTATAGAAACAACTCCGAACAGCACACACAGAGGTCATCCACTAGCTCAAAAGTAGTATGTTGTCAGCAATGCAAATTTAAGGGGACTTTTTTCTTTATTTTCAAATGAGCTCCTCTGGAGATGCTGTTTCATAATACCAGGCTTTTATTTGGGGCTTGGTTTGTTAAGTGCTAGTGACACCTTAGGATAAACACCAATCATCAGAGTGAGGGAATGACCTGAAGAGACACCATGCCTGTGAATGAGCAAGAGAGAAATCTCCAGTCAAAAGACAGCTCGACAAGAAGGAAATTAATCTGGCCTCAATTGCCTGAAGGCACTGAAGCATTACTGCTGACATTCCTTGAGACTAGAAGCTGACACCTAACACACCGGAAGGACAGATTATACTCATATGAGCATCAAGACGTGCAGAAGATCAGTCAGGAGAGTTGCCCTCCCAGCTGAGATGAATGAGTGACGGCACAGAAATCCACGGGTTGGCCAGTGCGTGTACTCCCCATGCATACATAGGATCACAACGTACAGCTTCTACATCTCATGTGGTATTTTCTTATATACTGAGGATTTTACACAGAAAAACTTTACACACAAACAAAATGCAGGAGTGAGAAAGTCAGCGACAGACCAGAGTCACAGTTCATTTCCACAAAGGCTCATTACAAGTACCAAGGCTGTGCAGCTGCTCCATGGATACCCTGACATCCCTCATATTTCTAAACAAAGAGGAGCCATCACACAAACCAGCCACAGCCAGCAAGGCCTCAGTGGGCAGGCTGACACCGTCCGCACTTGGTGCTGAGAGCTGGTATCAAAACAGAACGCCAGGGCTTGTGGTTACCTCAGGCCCAGGCTTGCTGTGTGGTAAGCGCCTCCCAGTCCCGTTCCATGTCAGAGCTCCCAGAATTAGGCCAGGCCATTTAATGGCACTTGTTGCCTCGGGATATGTTGACTCAGTGACTGAGTTCCCATTTCTCTTTTATCTTCTGTAGCAAGCTCCACTTCTTGTTCCAAGCATTAGGGCAACATCTCATGGTGTCATTGTACAACATATCTAATTTTATGAACTGCTGCCTTCTACTCAAAAATAAAACCACAACTAAATTCATTTCCTCTACAAGTTTATCATGACCGTAAGTCTCCAAATTTAAAGCCAATAAGCACTCTGTCATGTCAGATGACAAAACCAGATCTCATTAACCATAATTATTTCCTGGACTCTGTTATTCCAGTAAATAGCAGTTTATGGCAATTACTTGGCAGCACCTTTCAAAGAAACGCTTGTGCTACAGGATGTGCAGTGTCTTGTGTGGTGACCCAGGATTTCATGTAACAACGTGATCTCCTCATTCTGACACCAGCAGTAATGAGGATGAATAGAGATACATTCATGCTTTTTATTTTTCTCTGTAACACTGTCATATACTCCACAACAAAGCAATTTTTCCCTTTTACTCGTGCCCATGAACTTGAACCCTCACCCAGCCAGGTGTCTGCAGCTTTAGACCAGAACTGCTGCTTGGGCAGCTCCAAGCCATGTCCTTGTGTGCAATGCCCTGACCTGTCAGAAATACCTTCTGGCAGGGTATGGATTTTGATGCTAATAATATATCAGACACCACCATCTAGGTGTCACCTTGTGCTTTACAGCTGCAGCGCCCTGTGCAGATGCAGCTCGCTGTGGTTAGGGCAGCTGGGTTCTTCTCTGCCTTGGGGACCTGGCAAAACCATTTTCTCTCTCCCTGCCTCAGTTTCTGTTAAAGTGGCTCTTGAGACTGAGAGGACCACTAATTCTCCTCAAGACAAGAACAAGGCTTAGGAGAGATGCTTCACTGTCCATTGCCAGAACAGCTCTGGAAGGCTGTTGTGAGTAGATTGAGCATCTCTGGTGGAAACTGATGGATCGTCTTTCAATTTTGACTTCATAAAACCCTTGTATAATTGCTGATGAGACACCTAATGTAGATTGATATAACATTCCATATGAGTGTTTCTGAGCCATACTGAGATAAAAGGAAGGAAACCCCTGGGCAGTGATGGGTGGGGGTTAGACAGAACAGGACATAAGATATAAGATTAGTTTCGAAGGAAAGAAGGTTATGCCAAGAGTGGGTGGCATGTTTACAAATGCCACTTGTTACCTTCTTTTCCTTGTGATGCATTAAAGTCCCAGGCCTTATGTCTTTAACATGTGTATCATTTCTGGACTGTTCAGCATGACTGTTTGAGTTTACATCCATAAAAGAGCACTTCTGGAAAGCCTAGGAAATAAATACTGCAGGTTATCAGGAGACCAAGTAGCTTTTACGCAGAAATGTCTGGAGATGACTAACTACAAAGAGAGCATTTGTTTTTAACATTCACAGCTCAACAATATTATCTACAAGCTCCTGAGATAATAGAGATTTTAGACTATCAGACTGAAAGACACAGGGCGTCCCCTCCAGCCTGCCAAGACTGCACTCTAACTCATCATGCTGATCTCAATATTCCCTGCAGAGAGATGAGCTTGATTTATGCTTTTACAAATGGGGAAGTGAAGGCACAGAGATGTGCTACCAACTATCTAAATTTAAGTAGGAAGCCTATGGCAAACTTTGGGCTTGTGACAGTACCTACTTTCTAGTGGCTAATAATCATGCAAGAGCTACATAACTCCACCCCTCCCCACACAAACTGTTATTAGAACTTTAGACTTTGAGATATGTGTCTTTGCCACAGTCCTCACTAATGCTCCAGATGGTGACAGTCCCAACATCGGGCGCTGTGGACCACTGGCCTCCTATCATGCGTACCCAGGGCAGGGCCTGGACTTTTCAGGCCTTTATCTTGCTCGCCTCTTTCCATTTCCTTTGGGTTTCTCTATCCAACTGGTTCCCGGCACCAGAGGAGCAGAACCATCACTGTCACAACTGTGCAGTACTGGCTGCAAGCGTGTATCACCAAGATTTCTGCAGGCCCCTACTGGCATGGTCTGCCTTCAGTGAGATGTACAGGCTGGACACCTCTGCCAGCCAGAGGAATGAGAGAGGAGTGCTTACAGGAGCCAAACACACCATGACACACAAGAAGATTATATTCTTATACCATGTATTAGGGAAATTATTTAATTCCTGGCAAATCTCATGAAATCAATAGCCCTGATTACAGATCAGAATCAGGCTTGTTCTTCAAATATTGTACTTCTCATATATTTTGCATGTTTATGCAAAATCGGAAAAGTTAACAATAATGAAAAAAATCCAATGCAAAAATCAGGGTGTAGAGTTTCTTCTGGTTTTCCATTACATCCTATTTGTATGTGTTTACAGAGCAGAGTACGTAAGATGACACCAATTATTAGAAAAAGTAGTCTCGGTCCTCATAATAGAGGGTATGGACTTTCCCCATCTTACCTATTTTTGAGACCAGTTGTGTTTTTGAGTTAGGCATACCATCTACAAGGGCATCCTCAAAGTCCTTCAGACTTTAAGTGATGAAGAATCCACTGTTTCCCTTGGTAATTTGTTTATTTCTCACCTTTGCTCCAAAATATTATAACCGCGTCCAAATACAGTTTGTGCTACAGCAGCTGTTCATTATTATGCCTATTTTTGCTAGATCAAAAAGACACTTCACATGGAAGTACCTTCATATTCTTAACAACACCCTTTCAAACAGGAGATGCACAAATAGTTAATCAAGGATGCAGCAGCCCAGTGCTGATCTCACTGATCCTGTACACAGAGATAAAAACACTTTTTGTTCTTACATCTATACCCACAGCAGAAACTAACTTTGTGGCAATAGCACTGACCTGGGAGCTCCTGTCAACTTGTTACTGCAACTCCTGTTTCTTTCCAAGACATGCAGTTATAGTCTGGCCTATATTTTGTTGTTTGAAGAACATGTGGACTTTATATTTCAGTGAACGTGTTATGACCATTAAGTGATTGCTATCATCTCCCTGCTCTCACACTTCACTGGTTTGAATTAAGCCTGTTTAAACAGGTAAGGATTTTAGATGTATTCCCAGGCTGTCGATGAAAATACAGTGACACTGGGCCTGTAGCTGATCCCTATGGGACCTGACTATAAACACCTGCATGAAGGGCAGCACTTTCAGAGCCAGACAGCCCTCTATCATCTTTGATAGGTGTTTGGTTTGGGTTTTTTTTAGTATAATCTACGGTGCCAGGTTTTTTTCAGACTGTTGTATGATATTTGATCAAATTACTTACAAAAATGTTTACAGGTATACAATTCAGTTTAAGCAGTCAAACCTGTTACCTGAACAGAGTATTGTTTGCTTTGACATATCTGTGTTCCATTACATTGTGTTTACTAGTGTAACTGTTAATATCTGTCCTTTAGTTCTTCACTGATTGAATCCCACGCCTGATTTTCCATTATTCTGCCTGTGACTAGTATCAGAATAATGAGCCTGTAGCTCCTGGACCGAGGAGTTTGCTCTTTCTAAAACATCATCCTCTGACAACCTTCTAAAATACACCTGGTTGGTATTTGTTTAAAATAAGCATTGCTTGTCCCCAGAACTAGCTTTTAAACACTCATTCCCTGTTGAGCTATCATGCCTATTTCTCCTCCTTAGTTCCCCTCAGTTCCCCTTTTCAGACTTTAACCTCCACTTCATTGTCACCAGTTGCAAGGCAGCCAGGTTGCTTTCCTAGAGACAGGAGATGATGCGACAGTTGCACTGTCCCCAGCTATCCTGTTGCTCTAGCCATTAGCACACAAATGAGGAATAAGGATACACTGCTGCTCTCACTCCCTGCAAACCAGCTGTCTGAAGCACTGGTGGGTGACAGCTGAGCAGAAGGGCAGGGTGCACCCATCACACATAACAGTTGCTGCTCAATATCCATGTCTCCTGTGCTGCAAACACTACCTGGGCAGCACCAAACCCCGCTTTTGGCAGGTGGGCAGCTGGGATCATCTCATGTTGTGACAGTGCACTGACACACCCCAACATCAGAAGTTCTAGCCAGTTAAGCTGATCCACATCTCCTTTCCTCATGTGGGCATGGGAGAGGACAGAGGGTGCCCCTTTGAAGCTGGAGCTCACTGACGGTAGCTGGAATTGCTGGATTTTACTGCAGCATCGCCATCACTGGACTAAACCGGCCTATGTGTTATCAAGCAAACAACCAGCAAGACAGCACTACTTCTATGCCATCGGCAGAGTAATGTACCAGTTACACAACAGGAAACAGCAAATGTTTCAATGTTCAAACACTCCAGGAAACATTGGACCATAGCACAGAACAAGTGAGCACAGCCCGCCAGGAGCAGACCCTGTATTCCCCATTCCCACCAATGTTAACATGAATGACGGGCTCTTAGCACCCTGCCAGTCTGATACTAAGTGAGAAATGCTAGGCCAGAGACAACCACACCAAATGCACACCAATATTTCACTTGTCCCATCTTAAGTGTGTAAGATTCACCAGTTGCAGCCAGTGCATTCTTGACCAGTCTCTCAGCTCCAGACCTCTTGAAAAAAATTTGGGTGGTGCTTTCAAAACGTGTACCACCCAGTGCAATAAAGGGGGACCAAGTGAGACTGGCAGACCTACTTTTTTTTTTCGTTTTCAGAGCTACAAATTGTGCTGAGGCCCTAGAAGTGTTCTTGGGCACAGGTGTCTTCATGTGCAATCCAAAAGACATACCTGTAATTCTGCCATTATTTTATCTCCTTCCTCTTCCTCTTCATCTTTTGGAGCTGATGCCACAGTGTGCCCTGTGCTTTGAGACAATGCCTGATCCTCTTTAGGGACTTTGGATTGCGCTATTTGTCCAGAATCTTCATTGGATTCCTGCAAGGGCACGAGAAAGCAGCGAGACAATATAGTTGAGCCCTCCAGATGCAAAGCAAACACAGAAAATTTAACACTACTGCAATTCCCCTGTTGCAAGGTCCCTCTTCCTTTTTAAGGAGACTGCTACCTCATTAGTTCAAAAGCAAACAATATTGCTGATGTGATAGCATGTTCACATATTAAAAAGCTTCCTAACTTGGACTTCCCTCCACTTCCTTCAGGGAACAGAACAGATGGGGAAAGGAAGCCCAAAGAAACTAATTCGCAACATTTCTGTAAAAACACTCTCAAATCTGAGCTGATCTTCCCCATCTGTGTAAGGCGTTCTTTTTTTAATGTTTAATCTTCTTACCACTCTAAATGAAAGCAGCCTGTGACTTGCATTCTACATTGCTAGGAGGTAAGAACAGCAAGACTCCTGTAAACAGAACTGACCAAACCTTACTTGTTCATTTGGCCTAACAGTAGTGTTTCCTGGTAGGCAGTTTCAGTAGCTCTCCAGGACGTAGCTGTCTCAACTTATTTTGTGGTTTATAGACACAGACCAAGCCTGGGAGTGTTTCTCTGTGCCAGCTACTCATCAACAGTCTGATTGCCTAGAGTCTGAATCATCAAACCTTGACAGGAGCAGCCTCTTTCCTGGCTGCATAGACGACCTCTCCTGATCTCGTTGTGGTTAGCCCTGACCCTGGCAGGTAACTGCGCCGTGGAGGTGGAGGAGGTGGAGACTTGGTCAGCTTGTCATTATCCTGTTCTCCATCAGTAACGTCTTCTGCAAGTAAACAGAGCAGCACAAAGTGAGCACAGGTGAGGGAGGGAAAAAAGTATTTGACTCCCCAACTCAACTGGAAAGGAAAAAATGTTTTAAAAGGTCCTGTTGCTGAATACATATGAACGGAAACACATTTGGGCTTCAAGTGGAAACACCTTGAACAAAAGCAGATAGTGCTGCACTTGCACAGAGAAACCATGTCGCTTCACCCAGAATTTTTCAACAAAACTCTTGTCCCCCACGTCACTGTGGCTGAGTTTCAGCTCTTGGTGTAAAAGTGTGACAGCTCAGCACACTTTTGCAAATCAAACACTTGTAAAGAAGTATGTAAGGTGCAGGTTCAGCTGGGTACCTGGTTACAGATAGTGCCCCTGTAGCCTCCTTTGAAAGTGGGGCCACTGACGTGGCTACTAACAAGACACCAAACCTGGAGGCTTCTTGTTGTTCTCGGGAATTCTGAAGCAACCAGCACACATTTCTGTTCTGCCTGGGAGCTGCTGCTGGCAAAGTGCTAGGAGAGGAGCTGAAGAGTTTTGTCCATCTTATAGTTGGACAAAACTAAGTTCAGACAAAGTCTGAGAGGGAAAATGTAAACACTGCTCTGGAGATGCCACCTCTCCAGTTCAGTAAGTCCTCTCGCCCCTGAGCAGGGCAGGGGAGCACCAAAAGCAACTGCACTTGCTTCTCGTCTAAGGCAGTATTTGTTTTTCACTTTACTTACTACTAACTATTCCAGGAATGCACAGTTTTGCCTTTGAATTATTATGTAAGAGCCCTATATGTCTATTTTGCTAAGTCATGAAGAATCAAATACCAAATGCAACACCTGAGCAGAGCCAGCCCGAGGAGAGTCTTCCAAGAGAAGACTTGTTTCTGAAACTGGTATTTCCCCACCACAAAGATTCCCCACCATCACTAGATGACATTTTTTCCAGAAGCAGCATTACACTGCTTGTGACCTGTCCCTTTGTGTTTCTGGTCACAGGCTAAGCATCATACATGGCACAGCCACCACGCTCACGCTGCTGTTTACAGTGCGAGAAGGACCCTTCTGCAGCTACTCAGTGTTACATAAACAGCTGGAATAAATATAATCCAGAAAGATAAAACCTCCTGCTTTTTGGGATTACCCAGATGTTTAGGGCTAAGTATTCCTTCTGGGTAAGTTATTGAATAACTGCCTGCTTCTGGGGCTGTGTCAGGCTCCTCCAATCTGCTGGCTGGCTCCTGTGGATGGACGGAGCCCTTGTCTGACCCAGCCTCATCTTTGTTCCCTTCTTAGCACAAATGTTCTTTGAAACTGATTAAGCTTAAAGAAATGCTCTGTTGTATTATAGTCCTGCCTGCTCATCTGGCACACACTCGCAGGACTGCAACAAGAGTGAATTTCCAGATGCACTTTACATTAGACCACTTCTTTGGTCAATATTCACCACTAAGTTTTTCGTGACATCAGATGTAGTACTGCTGCTGTAAAATCAGAGTAATTCTCTAAGATGGTGCTTAGCAGACTGTGATGTGGGGCCTGTGCAAATCCCTACTCCTTTCAATGGGCTCAACCCCTTACCCTCAAACTGGCACTGTCTCTGACTGCAAGAACACCAAAGTTATTCTCACACTTGATAAGAATAAGGCTGGATGAGAGACATGGAAGACACAAAGACAGAATGATTCCCACCATCTCTTTCACATCTGTGGGACAATCATCCACCTCTATCTTCAAAATGGGAAATAAAAAGGAGAAACACAGGCAAGAGAAATTGTCGGTGAGTGGCAGGTGCACAAGCTATCAACAGCTAATTCCCTCACATCCCTTAACTGGGGTCCTTAAGGAGAGATTGTGATGAGGTTTGCTCACAGTCAATGCAACAACACCAGGTGAGACAAAACTTCAAAGGTGGATTTCTATTTTCTTTACTAAACAATTTTATTTCCCCAATAGAAATAGGAAGGGGGGAAAAAAAAACACTTTGGAATAAAAAAACTGAGGAAAAGACCTCATTCTATTTTTTTTTTCCTTATGGATGAGTTCTTCTAGCATATTTACAGAGGGAGGAGTAAACAGACAAGTACAATTCACTCAGTTGGAGACTAACCATGATCAAAAATGCTACTTTATGGAAGCTTCTTTGGTGCCAAAGGGCTTAGCGCTCCTGTGAACAAAACAGGAGTTGTTCATTGCCAGACATTTCACTGACCTGAAGCATTCTTCAACAGGCACAGCCAGGCTGGAATTAATTTCCCCACCACACAAACTTCTATTTGCACCAAAAAAAAATCCAACGTGTCTTAAAATGATCTCAAAACAATAATGCCTGCCTTGAGGCAGCCTTTGTAGTCAAATAAGCAAATTGTCTTTAATGGAAGCTACTGATCAGTCAGCACTTGCAAAAATCAGGGCATTCTCACATACGAAGGCACAAAGAGAGATGAAGGAGCCCAATTTCTAATGCACATGCTAGAGATATTCCCCATATTTTTCACCGAACAATCTTGATAACAAAGATGAGTTAAAAACATTAAAGAAGCAGTTACAGAGTCATCTGCAAAACTGTGTAATTTTACTTAGTTTTGTGCTTTTCAGGGGAAAAAAAAGTTTCTTAATTGGGTTCTGTGTGGAGAATGGCTGAGACAACATATTCTGGCAACGTGATCTATCTGGGTTCTGCAGTGAAGCCAACAGAGGACTCTGCTAATTTATGGCCAAATGTCTTATGCACTATAGGTAGGTGGTCTCTCTTTCCTTATGTTGCTCCATTTTTTAGTCTACAGCAGACCGATATTGAAATTTTCATCTTGAATCATAGAAGAGTTGGGTGGTATGTGAGATATTTAATTAGCTATTAAGGAAAAGTTTTGCTGTTCCCTTATTTATGTTACTATTACAGGATTCATTATGCACAACAGAAGGAAAATGTCTCAATCTCATCTAATTTCTCTTTAAATCTACTGGCTACACACTGCACAAAATTGTATTCTAGAAGTGGATTAGTTAACTATGTAAGTTACAAAACTTCTCTGTTATTGTGTTCTGCACTTTTTAAGATGCCATAGCTCACTGCACCCATATGGTATTTATTTTCACTGACATTTTCTATTTATGACACACATTAGACAAGATAATTGTGTTGATAGCCAGTAACCTCACTGAACAGTGCCAGAATTCTAAAATTATTTTATGATGTTCAACAGAATTTATTTTAAACATACATGTTGTGAAACATCCAAGGAGCCAGAAGTCTGTCAGTGCTAAAGCTGCACCCAGAACAAAATGCTGGATCTG
>NW_010143770.1:5698-7756 GCF_000699245.1 Pterocles gutturalis | reverse complement strand
GCTCTTCCCAAATTCTCTATGAATTTGTGTACACAAGCCCCAGGGCATTGTTCTGCAGCTCTTTACAACCTTGGTGTGCCAATACCAATGCAGCTCTAGTCTCCACAGCTCCAGAAGGAGACACTGGAGTCAGAGAAGGGCAACTGAAACAAGCCTGAGGGGGGAGCAGCTGGCCCAGACGGAAAGACTGCAAGTTTGCAGTCTGGAGCCCACAGGACAGGCTGAGACCTCCCGGATATGATCAAGGTTTATCCATTTCCTTCATGATTTTATAAAGGGAATGCAGAGCTGCTGTTTGCCAAACTGCAGCATATTAGAACTATGGGGAACTTAGTGAAGCTGGTACAAGGTCATTTTAAAGCAGATGAAGGAAAGCTCCTTCACAGGATGGGGAGTGAGCTCCTGAAGCTTGCTGCGACAGCAGTGGGGAGGCAAATGGTATAAGCAAGTATAGAGGAATTACTGGATAAAAGGTCCATAATGAATATGAAAAAGAGGAAGCTGGGATATTCCCTCTACTATCAATTGGAGGTGCTGGGAGAGTGCTAGCAGACTGCAGAAGGTGGCCAGGTTCTGTGCTACCCACATTCTTTCCTATGTACCTATCTACTTCCCAAGGACAACTCAGTTATGCAGCATCACAGGTCAGTTTCAAACCTCTGAGGGACTAACCCAAAACACTGGTTGTATTTACAGCTTAAGATTATGATGTTAGCAAGGATCACTAAGATCAAATTGTCTGACTTTCCATTTAACATGCATTCAAGGATTTCTTTAAGCAGGTCTTGCATCATACACAGAGCTTGTGCCTGAGCAGCTTTTCAGAAAGAAACATAGTATTGATTAAAGATTTGAAGTGGCAGAGAATCCCTTATGTTCATAATTAAACATCAGTGATTATTTACTCTAAATGTTAAAATTTGACAGCTAATTTTTAATGTGGCTTTTTCTAGCTTCAGCTTCTAGTTGCTGGAATTTGTTGGAACATGTTCTGCAAAGTTAAAAGGCCTCCTTACCCCCAGAAACCTCAGGCATGTCTTCATCTTCTTTTGATAACAAATATGTCTATAAAAAGAGCTTAGGTTTCTGATGGTAAGATCATTCGTGCTCAAACTCTTTGTGGTTCTTTCTAGAGCTCTCTGTAATGCTAAACTTTTAAGTGCAAAACTAGATATATAGTATAGTATACAGATACTCTCATCTCTGTCAAAAGCAAGGTGTACTCTTACTCTCCTGCTCATGAGGATTCTTTATCTCTAAAGGACAAACTCACTCTCTCAGTTGCAATATGGGGAAATTCGTGTTCAGCTCATTACCCACACTGGCATCTGCAAAATCACTCACATCCTGTCCACAGGACCTGCATTATTCCTCAGGGACTTACTCACAGATATGATCAAGAACCTAGAAATCTGTAAACTGAAACCATTCTAGAAAGTAGGAAAAATAAATAACATCTCTTTTTGGGACAGGCAGTTCTTTAGCATCATTTACTCTATCAAACCTTACCTGAGAGTTCTAGCTTTTCCACTGTATCCCCTTTAGGCAGGGCTGCTGGCTGGGGAGGCATCTCCAGGTTAGGAATTGACTTCATTATATTGGCCTGGGCCTCTTCCAAGAGCTTTTCAAATTCCTTTCCATTATAGTGATCGAGGTTTTGTCTTTTCTCTTCCCATTTTTTTTCAGCTTTCTAGACAAAACCAGTAAAGCACCTATTTATTTATCTGATTTCTGTTATGACCACTTACTTTTAAAAAAAATAAACCCATGTCTAAACATTGGAGGTCGATATGGATAGATTCTTTCAGTTCTAGACAGCAACTATAGGAAACATATTAACACTAATTGTACACTGGTCCTGACTTCCATTGTGCTAGATATGGCACAAACATACGACAGACTGACAGTGGTCACTGCTCACTAAATGAACAAAGGCAAAACTTAAATCTGGGTCACTGCCTTACTCTATCACACTGCTGATTAAAGTGCATGTCTGTAGTAAGACATGGGAGTTCACCTGTGGGTTTTCTCAATATCTCTGTGTGAAACCACCGGAAC
>NW_010143770.1:0-5667 GCF_000699245.1 Pterocles gutturalis | reverse complement strand
ACTCTTTCACTTTTACTTCTCCATAATGAGGGATATGGAGATTTAAAAAGTGAATGAAATCCACCAATGCAAGTGTTGCCAGAGAATCACATATTATTGTTCAAAACCAAGGTATTCTAAAAAGAGATTTTTTTTAAAAAAATAAAGGTTATTTAAAAAACACAGTTCCTCATTTTGGTCACATGTTATTATCTTGTTCCATTTAAAATCAGAGGGTATTTTCAGAAGTACATGGTGTAGCTAGGGCTTAAGCATATAAATCCCCAGAATGCATTTGGAAACCCCACCTTCAGTCTCAAGAGTGAGATTGGGAGCTCAGACCCAAAGAGGGGATAACTACATGAGTAGAATACACCGTACCTCAATTGATATAGCTCGGTTTCTGGTACTTGCACTGTGAATTTCCTCAATGAAAAGACTTTGCATGGTGGTGCCATTGACAGAGACCTGTGGTGCTGGCGTGGCTTGTGTGGGCTGGGATCCTGTTGCGGGCTCTTGCAGGGGGGCTGGTGGGATGGCTGAGAGGTGGCCACCCGCCGGCACACCTTCGCTATGGCTCGCTGCAGTGGGTGAACCTTGGGCATGGTTGACCAGGGCTGATGAGTGCTGAGACTGATGGATGACAACAGGTGAGCTCTGCACATGATGGACTGTCATTGTTGAGAAGGGGACGACTTCTGACTTGACTGATGACACCTGGGATTCTGATGTAACTGCTGTGAGGTTTTGCTGTGCATGTCCCTGGGCATGCTTGAGCTCCTCCTGGTTTTTCAGAGTGTCAGCTGTAGTGGCCTTTTCCATAACAGAGTATTGCACGGCTTGGGATGGATCTACACCCCTCAGCAGTCCTTCTGTAACATGTCTGCCCAGGCAAATTGAACACAACAGCATGACACACGGTTAGCATACAGCAGAGTCATAAGCAATACTTAGGAATAAACTTTTGCAAGGGAAAAAGCACCTGTATCAAAAAACATCCAAATGGTGTTTTTTTCTTCCTGATGCTCTCAGTTGTGTGTGTGTCAGGGACTCAGAGTTTTAAAGAGGCCACTCTAATTAGGATGGTTATGCCTTTTAAAACATTTACAAACCTTCATGAATGTTAACCAAACCATGAGTTACAGTGGATTGATTTTACAGGGAGACTGGAAATCAATTAACTTAAATTTTATACACTGTCTCTAGCTAAATAAGATGTTCCTGGACTAGTAGCACAGAAGTGGTAGTTTACATGGCATGTGAGGCAGGAGTCTGGCAAATTGCAAAGCAAATCCTTCAAATAATACTTCACAAAGGTCTTGCCTGTCAAGAGCTTGGGGTAGAATGAGCTGAGGATGGAAAGAGAAAACTATTTCTGGCAGCTAGCTGTGAAGGGGCTGAGCTTCGCAGTGTAGCTAGCCATCAAATGCCATCAGTTTTTCCATTACTGCAACAGACTTTTATGAGGCTTAAGACATAATTTTGCTGTAAAACATTACTTTTGGTAAAACTCTGGCATTCACAGCTTACTGGTTTTGGTTTTTGTTTGTTTGTTTGTTTGTTTGTTTTTTCCCAAATGGAGCAAGACAGGAAATAACTCTAGTAATTTTTATGAAAAAGAAACTAATATGAAAGGATATAGATGTTTATCTACATGGAAAAATAAGTGATGGCTCTGAGAAGACCTGTTACATAAACCATTTTACCCATCTGCCCGTACTGGCCAATCCCTTTTACATATGCTCCAGGATATATGGAAACAATGACAACCCTACATTCCTTAGAATAATGATAGCAACAACAGGCTTATGAATTACCTTTTCTTGTAATTGAAATAAAATTTAGACCACCACCACTGACAGTTTGGCTTGATTCACTGGTTTTTAGTAGGAATTAAATCCAATGTCTATTGCCTCATATAAATCAGCAGTCATTTGCTGCTTATACATTCTGACAAACATAGCTAAACACTGGCACTCAGTGGGCACAAATTTTATCTAATTTCAACTTTCTCTAACATATCTTCCCTGCAAAAAGTAGAATAAAGAATCTGCATGAATTCACAAGCATATTGAAAAATATATTTTTTTTTCCCAGAAACTTTAGAGTATCTTTATCTGCTTAAAATCTTCTCCTTTTCTCTTTCTTACTGTTACACTTTCGGGGATGGACACTTCAGTGTCAAAGAATATTTCTATTGGCTTAGAATGCTGTAAATGCCTACAGTTAATTAGCTCAGATATGGGACTGATGCCACTCTGTAAGCTTTCTCATCCAGGTATTTCCCAAATCTGGAAATGCTGAGTTCAGAGGGAGCTAGTTTCAATCCTAAGAACTCAGCGACTGCGGCTGTTGGTCAGAACAGAACCACTGCACAGACCACAGGAAAGGCTATTTGCATTTCCCTTGAGAAGGCTCTAGGAAGAATCCATAAAATACTGCAAGCAAGTTGCATTTCTCAAAATTGCCTTAGGAGAGGGGGAGAACCTGTTCCAGCCCTGCTTGAGGAAATTATTTAGTTTTGAAGAAAAAAAAAATCACCTCCTGAGCATGGTAAGGATATCAGTCATGCTGCGCACACGTTTCAGCAAGCTGTCAAGCTTGTGTGGTTCTTCCTTTAGGAACCTCACGGCTTCTACCTCAATTCGGAGGATCGCACGCATTTTATTCTGTAATGTCGGGAATTCTCCTGCAAAGATAACAGCTGTGAAGCTCAAGAGGAAATGATAAAAGCCCTGTGGAGAAATGGATGATGGGGTGAATGTTAAATAGTTGAGTGTCTACCCCTCTCCAGTGGCCATGCAACAAGCTCCTTAATCCCAACTTTAAATCTTTTTGGAAGTGAAAGTTAATGCCCCCAGATAAAAGGCAAAACTGTTCTCAGCCACTGTGGTTAAAAGAGAAGAAACAAAAGTAAAAAGGAAAAGTACCTACCTTTCAGGGTGGCAACAGCTTCTCCCACTTGACGTAAAAGAAAAGCTCCATCTTCAACATCTTTCAGTGTAACTGTCTTGCTGGAAGCAGTAGAGTCCCTCTTCAGGTCTTCAACAAATGCCTCCAGCTCACTGGCAAAAAAAAAAAAAAGTGGACATAAACTATAAGCAGGACTTTGACATTACAATTAAGTATATGTAAGTGAATGGACTAAACTAAACCAGAAACCTCAACTGTGGCATCTTTAAATCTGACTCCACAGGCTGAAAAAAACAGCAGGGTACCATGAGGGGAGGTGTGGGTGCTCGACACACTCACAGCAAAGGAACAGGCTTGTAACTAGCCCAAGTCATTGATTTCTCTGCCAGGCTGCAGATGTGCTACAAAAGGCACATCTAACCCATTTAACAGCCAGCCCTCTGGGGATGCAAATCCTAGAAGGGTACAGACACTGTACCACTACCTCCAATACTGGTGTGAACCTTCAGAAACTATAAAACAATTTTAAATTAAGAATCACAAGTTGCTTCTGAACAGATCACAAAAAAGTGAAGGTAAGTAATCCTGTTCCCATTTTAGGACCACTTCTACCGAAGACTGTGCCTTGAGAAAGCCTGGGGGAGTCCCAATCCCCACTGGCACAAGCATAGTCTCAGGAAGCAATCCAACGGACCACACGATGGCAGCAAGGGAACGCTTCTCGGGATTTATTTGCAGTGGAAGAGGCTCAGATAATGCAGATATCTGCTGCCCCTGTGTCTGCTTTTGCAATAAAGGGCATAGATACAGTCTAGAAAAGAGCTAGAAAATAATTCGGCTTTCTGTCACTCACTACAATGTAAAGGCTTCTGCCCTCCCGAACAGGGTTCTACAGTCATGTATCCTCCCTACTCTGAATGCCCCAATACCAGCACTCAGGACTAGGCAGGGCTACTTTGGGAATCACAGGGCACCCCTGCTGTGCCCCCTCTTTTGTAGATCATCACTGGAAAAGCAGCTTCTCAGATATTTGTATCCAGCAGACAACAAAAAAGATGAGGGCAGAAGCTTATATTTGTTTGTGGAGAAAGGAACAAACACAGAACACGTTACGGTGTTATGGGAGGTTTATGATTGTTGGAATTGTAGGGATAAAGGAAAGACTTCTGGGCCGCTGGCAATGGCTTTCTTTCCCCTTTGTTCTTTGAACAGAAATGGAAGGGTCATCATAAACCCCTTTGATTCCATACAGTGATACTCTCAGACAAGACAACTGATGCTAAAATTACGCGGGGGATACCATATTACACTGCTTCATGTTGCTAACTACAAGGGAAAAGAAACTTCAGCCCTCAGGAGCCAAAGTTTGAAACAGATCCAGTGGTTTCCATAATTTATTTTCTGAAACTGGGGAAACAACTTGGCTTTATAGATTGGACTCAGCAAACCCAATTAACAAAACACATTAATGCAGTTTCAGAAGGCTAATACAAGATAAATTATATTTCTGCATCTATGTTTTATACAGGGGATCTGAGGCAAACTCTTATGCTGAGATCTTTTTTTTAGTCTAAAAAGTATCAGAGGATCCGTCTCAGATTGCAGTATCAGTAGAACAGGTTGCAAAACAAACTGACAAAATTAATAGAAACAAATCATCCAAACCAGATGGTATTTGCCTTGGAGTTCAATAGCAACTCAAGGGTGAAACAGTTGAACTATTAATGCTAAGCATCTGACTTCTTGATTAAAATTGCTTTGGCACCAGAGTAGTGGAAAGTGTCATAGATGATACAAATACATTTTTTAAAAGGGGACGGGGCTCTCCAGGGAACCATACTCTGGTGAGACTGACACCCAGACTGGTATAATTGATAGATACCAAAATAAAGAATAAGCAATAAAGAATTAGTAGACCAATGGATAGATATGCTATATTAGGGAGGAATTAATGTGAACTGTGTAAAGAGAAAGTAAGTCTCACAAATCCACAAAGAAACAACAAAAGCATGAGGAAACCTTACAGCCCAAAAGGCTGTCAGTAAGGTATTTGAGCAAAAGCTTTTAAGAAAGCAAAGTTGTCATGGGACAAGAGAGGAAGTTCATGGATAAAGTACTGGGAGTAAACGGAAGGGATCAATGAACAGCTTACTCAATGAATGTAGTTTGCTGGTGGGTTCCACAGGGATCGGTGCTAGGGCTGGTGCTTCTCAACATATTATAAATTATTTAGAAAAGAGGATGAACAGTATAGTAAAAAAAATCTCAAACGTATATTAAATTATTCAGGGGAATGAAAATGAAAGGTGACTACAGAGGGCTGCAGATGGACCATCTGATAATTGACCACGAAAAAACCAAAGATTAAATTAATTCCTAATAAATGTAAAGTAATACTCATGAGAAGAGGAGAAATAAAACAAAAACCAACCCCACCTAAAACCAACAACCTCCCAAACCCCTAAGTTTTTATACACAGTAATGTGCTTTGAACTGATAATCATCCATTCTGAGTGAGATGTTGGGTTTGTAATGTAAAGCTCATGTAGAACATGAGGACAGGGACACCATCATGATACCACTGCAGGAAGCCATGGTGTGCCCACATCCGATATAGCTATTGCAGGGCTCTCCTCTCTCCCATCCCTGTCTTACATCTAGATGTACACTAGAGTTAGAAAGAGCATAAAGAAAGGCAACAGCATAGTTGTGGTCAATGGCTCAACGTCCAAGTGGAGACGTGACCAGTGGTGTTCCACAGGGGTCAGTACTGGG
>NW_010143769.1:2730-41221 GCF_000699245.1 Pterocles gutturalis | reverse complement strand
TGTAGTGCTGTGAACATAGTGCCGACCTTTTTGTAACCTAGCTGGGGAAGCTGAACAGGCTTTGAGACTTGTGATCTCCCAGCAAGGATCATCTCTTGCCTTAAAAACTGGCTTGCAGGAAAGATGTCTAGGGCTTTTTCAATCCTCTTTGTCCACCCTGAGTCATTGTGTTGGGGGGGTTGGGGGCGGGGGAGAGAGGGAGGCAGTGCCTGGATACTCTCCTAGAAATATGAAATAATCTAAAAGGCTTCTAGGGATCTCTGGATAGTTACAGGTATAGTTGGAGCTAGCAGGTATCTCGCAGTAAACTTTTCTCTAATGAGGCTCTTGAATTTTTGTTCAAAGATGGAATGAAGTGAAATATGTTTTACTGGATGGAATGAAGTGAAATATGTTTTACTGTCTTGTTTCTGCTGGGTTCATTTGGTGCTTAAAATGTTATCCTTTGTTACAAGTGTGACAGGGCAGATGCATCCTTGAGAGTCTCAGTTCAGGCATGGACTCAGAAATGTTTCCAACTGGATTCTAAATTTCTGTTACTTTCATAAAATATTATTTTAAGAGGGAGGAAATCAGCTGGTGGATGACTGATGACTTTGGCCAGCTGAAGGGATGAGTTTACTGTGTAGAGGCTGCACAAAAAGTTTAGGAGTTGGAAGGAAGTAAATTGTTCTAGTCAAGGGTTATATAGAAGAGGGGTACTGCACAGCAGAAGCAAAGGGGTATACCTGGTTTTTGAAAATCGACTGACTTCTCAACTGACTCCACACAGATGAGCTGTGTGTGTATATGGAAGTTGGCTGAATATAGTGCAGAAGGAATTGGAGACAGAATTGGACAGACTGTTTTGAGGGTTTTCCAAGAATAGAAAGCGAGAGGAATACCATTTGTAAGTGTGGAGCTGAGGGAAAATGGAATGCTGGATTAAACATCTAGCTAGAAAGTGTTCTTAGAGTGCTAAGAAGCACTGGCCAGTGGTGAGGCTTCTGTGCTGGTTTATATGTATAAGTGCTATCTAATAATAAGAAGAAAACTCCTAACTCACATTGTGAAAGCTGCATATTAGAGAAGAAAGTATCTTTCCAGGTTACTAATGTTTGTCTCGCTAAACTGGAAATTAAGTCTTTTGTGAATTAAAAGTTAAGATTTGTTAGCATTTCTGCATGGAAATATACTTTCTCATCCAAGTTAGTGTGTATGTGTTTGTGCAAAATTTCTTTCAAGCTGTATTAAGCAAAACGTTCTATGTTAGTGGATTCATTTCTTAATATTTTTAGAATATGGTGTTCTGCCTTTAAAAGAAATTAACTATTTCCGGGTTGAAGAACAAGTATCCCAAAGAGATTTGAAATAACTTTGTGGAACTTTGGCAGACCTTGCAAAAGCATTCTGCTGCTTTTGCAGCAATAATTTAAACTGCAGGGCTCGTTCTCCAGTACGCAACTGTTATAGGTGCTCCCTTACTTTGCAGCTGTTTCATTGAAGTAAGGGAGTTGAGAAGTATGCGATGTGTCATTTGTATATGGAAGTTCACCATGGCTTTATATGTAGCAGCATCTCCTGTAGAGCTCATCTTCATTTTTACCACTTAAAATGTACACAGGAGATAGGTTTTACTAGCAGAAGCTTCAACTGGAGAATCTAGATAAGTAACTTTGCGTTCTCACAGAAAGCACTACATCTGATATGACTGCTCTAGATGACCTTGTTCAGGTACTTTTTAATACATAAGATTAGTAGGAGATTGCCATTTATTTGGATGACTTCCAATTCTGTGAATAGTGTCTTTGTTAGAAGTGGAGGTTAAGTCAGTGCGGACTGAGATTATAGTATCTGTTTCCTTCCTTCCTACCCTTTGTTTTCACTTAGAAATGTTCTGTATATTCTTTAAAACAGCTTATACAACTCTTAATAAGGGATTATTTAGTCTTTGTAAGGACCTGTCTAGGATTTATCGTACCTTGGACAGCATGAGTAAGCACACTCTCTTCAGTGAGGTGTGGTAATTACATCTTAGATAAACCTGTTGTGTTTTCATCCATTTACAAAATTGAGCA
The DNA here is from genome assembly GCF_000699245.1 of Pterocles gutturalis. Taxonomy (NCBI): domain Eukaryota; kingdom Metazoa; phylum Chordata; class Aves; order Pterocliformes; family Pteroclidae; genus Pterocles; species Pterocles gutturalis. The sequence continues at coordinate 39,164 of NW_010143769.1, read as the reverse complement.
TTCACTGTAATAGAAATAATAGTGGCTTTACTTTGCTATTAGTGATGTTTAATCTAAATACAGGTGAATTCAGTCTTTATTTATATGAAAAGACCCCAAACCCAACACTTGAAAATGCATAGCTTGAAGGGCTTGTGTGTCTGCTTCCTCCAGCGAAGGAGTTGGCCCAAGAATATGCCTACCTGTATCTGTTGTCCTGCAGTGCACGTGACTGACTTGATATCTGTGGGACTGGGTTTAGGAAACTCTCTAAGATGGGTGCTCACTGACTTCTGTGGCTAAACGAAAAATGATTTTAATTGTGATATGTGACTAAGTAGAGAAATCTATCCTTAATTTGGCTTTTTAATTTATTTTCGGAGTAAGGGTAAAATGTATCACATTTGAACAGGTACAGAAGACCGAAAGCCACCTAAAGTCCTGCTGCAGTGGTTTGGTTCAATTTGTAGGTATATTCCAAAGTAATGAGACAATATTACAGCAAATATGAAGGATTAACCTCTAAAATACTATAAATGCATTGAAATTACAGTATTAATACTTGTCTTCATACACGTGATTAAAAACTTTTAAATGGGACTCTTAATGTCTGAGATGACTGTTGCTTGCTGCTTGCATTTCCTTAGTGTCTTATCAAAGGCTTAGATGTCAGTTTTATCTGATGCTGCCTTTAACCTAAATTACTTGGTGAGAAACTTACTGTAAACTTACAGTAGGCAGTCCCAGCTGCCTGTCCCTAGTGGCTTAAAACTTGAATTCACTTCACTGGTTTGTGAGCTCAGGAACTTCCAGGAAGAGAAGAGATTGATTCAAAGTGTTGTTCTTTATTTAAGAAAGAAGAACAAACAGTATTTTGAAGGTGTCATTGCACAAATTTTAAGCTCTTGAGAGAATACTCGAGCTTGTCTGTTTAGTGATGAACATAATTGATACACCTTCTCATTGCGCAGAACATAACTCAGTTATGGTAGGAACAAACAGTGTCTCCAGAGATACAAGCTTGAGTGGATATCTGAGATCCTGGCCTCCATCCAGCGAATGATTCCATGACTTCTCTTGCTTCTGGTGCTTAAAATCTTATACTAAGGTCCTAATTCATGCAAACAGAGGGGAGGGGGAACTGAAGTGGTATCTGTTCAGTTTTAGCTGCCTCGATAAGATACTGCTGTCAGTTTAAAATGTAACATGGAAAGTTGTTTTTATCTGTGCCCTTTCAGGATGCTTGCTTATCTCTCTTGGGTATGCAGACAGTCAAAGGTGGGGTTTTTTTGTGGTGGGTTTTTTTGTGGTATTTTTGGTTTTATGCATGAACTCTGTGCTGGGACCTTTCTACTGCTGAGTCTTGACTGCAAACCAAGCAATTTTTTTTTAATTCTTCACAGTCTGAATGTATTTAACATATATTTAACAATATAGGCTTGTTGCAAGAATCCAATAATGAACTTGGTACTCTCCTCTCAGCACTACAGCTGCAGGTATGTGGGGATGAAGTGTTTGGGGTTTTTGTTGTTGTTCTTAATCGCTACTACAAAGTTGTGAGATTCTTGACTTGAGAATATAATATTGAGGCTTATTTCGGAATGGCTTGACTCTTTTAAGCAGCTCAATTACTGTCCTTTTCCACAGTACTTTGTTTTCTGTGGTGGCTCTTAGTCCATTTTATCTGCTGAAACCAGCAGGGTGGCAGAATCATGACCTAAAGCAAACTCAGACTGTAACAGAGCTTTTGTTTTTATTTATTAAAAACACAAGCCAGGATCTGGAATCATGGAATAACTTGGGTCAGAAGGGACCTCTGGACCATAGCTGGTCCTACTTCACACTCAGAGCAGGTCAGGTCTGGTTAGATCAGATTGTTCAAGGTTTTGCCTAGTGAAGTTTAGAATTCTCTCCACGGAAATGGTACAACCTGCCATTGAACTTTGTACCACTGATCACAAGCCTTGAGCCTAGTGGGTATTGTCCACTTATTCAGTCTGCATCTCATCAAACTAACTGAGGATGCCACAGGAGACCAAGCAAAAGGCTTTGCTAAAACGGGACTAAACAACATCCACTGTTGTCCCGTTGTCTGTACAGACCCTGCTCTTATGCTAGAATACAATCAGGTTGGTTGTGTGCAGTCTAACCTCAGTAAATCTGTGCTGGCTCTTCCCAGTCACCTCCTTGTCCTTCACGTGCTCAGAAAATACTTCCAGGAGAACTGGGTCTGTAGAGGCTTGGGTTGTGCTGCCTGACCCCAGCTCTTGCTTCTTGCAGAGGGGCATGACATTTGCCATCCAAAGAGGACAGTGGGACTAATGACCTCCAGAGCTCTGCTCCAGCCAATATGTTTGTGATCTTACGTCAGTGGGATTGCCAGTGAACCTGGGATTGTCTGTTGCCATTTGCGCTGCTGACACCTACAACTTCTGAACAACTGACCTTTCTAGCCTTCAGATCTGAGCATTATTTCATAGAGTCATCACCATCTTAGAATGGTTTGGGTTGGAAGGGACCTTTAAAGATCATCTAGTTCCAACCACCCTGCCATGGGCAAGGACATCTCCCAGTAGACCAGATTGCTCAAAGCCTCATCCAGACTGGTATGTGATGCCTTTTTCAAACACTTTTTTTTACGCTTAGTTTTTTTGCTGAGAACTTACTCTAGAGTAGCAGAAGTCTTGTCTTGGTTGTCTAATTTTAATGGTGTTTTGGTTCACTGGGGAGATAAACCTTGCATGGATTTAATATGGAACCATAGTTCTCTCATGAAGCTTCTGGAGCTGAATTATTGCTAAGTACAGAAGCAGTTTGTTTTGAACCTACAATAAAATGTAGAGAGTGTATTTGCTAAAAGTACAATATGGAAATTGTACCTGTTTTGCAGAAGGTCTTAGTAAGAACTGTAGCTGCAGGTCGTTTGGCTCTAAGTGTATTTCTTTATAGGAAGAACCAAAATACAGACAACTGTCTCTTGAAATTATGAGTGTTCTCTGGTGGAAAGTTGTGAGAGAAGAGATTTAATGAGATCTTGGGATTTTTGGAGGAAGGGAACTCACTGGTTAAGTCTGATTTGTACTTAAAATATATTTTTGGTGATGCAGATAAAATGGAATGATTGTCTGTTAGTGTTGCAGTTGTTATGGTAGTCTACTGAGAAGTATGCACCGGAAAGGGAAATACAACTTTTTTTTTCTATGACTGAGCTGAAACTTTGTGAGATGATGAAATTAGCCTTGACTAAGGGTACTCTGGTTATTCAGGATTTGTAAGCTTGCTTGAACTTGTGTTTATATTTCTGACTGTTAGCAAAAATGGTTCTCCTTTGTGAACTTACTTCTGGCTTCAGGGGTCAAACTTTGGAAGTTGAGCATGAGTAACTTGAAGAGTGCTTGTTTAGTCTATTTGCGATGTTATGGTTGAGCTTGTAATTACATGTTCAATCCAGTGTGTCCTTCTGGGAGAGTATGTGGTGGTGTTCTGCAAGAGTCCAAACAAGTATTTGTATTCAGCTGATTGCATTCCTTCAGCCAATGTGCTATCCTTAAAAATAAAAGTTAGAAACTTAAATATACTTACCACAGTAAATTAAGTAGAACAGTTAGTTTCCTCATTTGGAACAAACTATGTTTAGAAAAAATGCTTATGAATGTTACGCGTGTTTCTGTAATAGAAGGAAAGGGGTGAAACATTGATGTTATTTGAGTTCCTTACTATCTCTGGGTGGGAGGTTACCCAGTGATGCATAGAGTAGGTGTTTCTGAAATCCTTTTGTTTTTGTTGTCCTCTGAAGATGGGACAGGAATCTTTTGTAGCATGGGATAGATGTTGCTCTCTCATATTTCCCATGCAGTATCTCAATGTTGTTGGACTGCTCTCCTTCACAGAAGCCTAGGCGTGCAAGTAATGAGTGGACTGGCAGCTCACACCAGTCTGGTGCTTCTCAATCTTGCTCTTCACATAAACAAGGTAACTTTTGAAAAGCTATATGCTGTTTTAGAAGATTGAGTCTGCTACTTTCTAAAATCCTGTCTGGCAATGCTAGATAACAGTTTTCTCAGTTTGGACTCTAGGGTAAGTGAATCTGGTGGTGTTTTCAAAGTTAAGTGCACACTGGGGCAGGATTTGTGTGAGTGTGTGAAAGTCTGTGACTTAGGAAAGTCTAAATTTGCACTACTGTAGGATGCCTGGGGAGTAAAGGAGTCTGAACTTCTCACCTGGGAAATATGTAGGAAGGTAACAACTTGTGCTTTTTAAAATTTGAGATTAGGCTTCAATGTGGAGTAATTTGTGAGGTACCTGAGCAGAAAAAAAGGTTCTTGTGTAAATGCAGACTTTTCCATCTTTGTTTCTGTTGGTTATAGACTTCCAAGTTCATAACAATAACTTGTTTCTAGTGATGAATATGTATTGGCACTCTTCTTTTTCACCATGCCCGTACCTCTTCTGTCAGATGCAACTTTCCTTACTAACAGTAGATTACAGTGATTTAAATATTTTTCTGCTGCTTATTCTTTGACCAGCTATGCCTAATGTTTCTTAGATGAAGCTTGGATAAATATATAGTCAATAAATAGATTCCTGGGTGGTTAAATTGTGAGTTATGGGCCAAGCCTTCATCCTGATGTTTGTTTTTTTGCCTGTAATTTCTTACGGATGGTACTTTGAGTTCTGTCTTGAGCATTTTTGCACTGTCTGTTCTGCGTGTGATAGGCTTAGATAAGTGCTGGATTGTAACACCGATGGTAACAAACAACTATTGTACTCTGCTCTCCAGAATGAATGTCTGCTGTGTTCTGTAATTGATGGGGTAAAAGAGGACACTTGAGTTCTTAAAGTAAGCCGTTTTCTGCTGCTTTCCTGGATAAGTCATCCAGGCTGTAGAGAGAGCTTGTGTTATCATTTCAGGCAGAAGAATATGATACAGGTTTATTCTAGTCTACTCTTCTCAGTTTGTCTTGCAGAGACTTTCATGTAATCTGACCTCACAAAAGTTTATTTTGTTACTAGTTGTGGGGAGGTGTGTGGGGTGGAAATTGGCGTGTAACATGCCAATAGGAAAGCTGTGTTTGAACTCCTACTGTGGCCTGAATAATTCTGTCCCTGTGTCTTCCTTATTGATGTGTGGTTTCACCTGAAAGAGTTGTGCAAAGGGATAGTTGAGCATCAAGACTTTGGGCTCCTGATCTTTAATGGATGTTACTGGTCACTATTTCCTGAGTAGCTCTGTGCAACAATATGTCTTCCTAGAAGCAGACAAGGTATTCAGTACATATGTTCCTTTTTTACCTTAAATCTTGGGCATTCGTTTGCCTACTACTTTGAGTTGAAAGACAGTGAATGTAGTGTAGGGAGTGGGGAGGAATGGTTCTTGATAGTATTCACAACAGCTATATAATATCTGGGTTTTTGGGTTTTTCCTTAGCTGTTACTCCGTGCAAGAACTAATGGGCGTCCAGATGGCATGATGGATGCCTTACACAGACCAGAAATGCTTATTTCATCACGCCTCCCAAAAGATAATGTGTAGTCTACTAAGCAGTTTGTGTGGTTTGGTGTTTTTTACAGCAAGTAGCTCAGCTTCCAGACAATATTACAGCTTCTAAGTATTTATCTCGCTGGGGGAGAGAGACCTTGGGCTTCAGCCTCTGCAGCTGACAACCTAGACTAGTCTAGTTCTTGCACACCAGTCTGGGGTGGTCAAGATAAGCTGCGGATCCAATTCTAAGATGGTGCTTAGTTTCTGGGAATATCTAACCTTAGTGCTTAGGATTCTGGTTAGTTATTTGCAGGCTTTGGCAACCCTGCGGCTAACTTAGAGGTAAAAGAGGCTTGTTGTGGTGGGCTGTTGAGTGGGCTTTGCTTGCTTGTTTGTTAGTTTGCTTTTTTTTTTAATCTTGAAATGTTCCTGGAAATAAATAACATCTTCCTTGTCAGACTACTTTCTGACAAGGTGAAAACACTGAGGGCATACTTCCTCACTGTGGTCTGTAATCACAAAAGCACTGAAGCGCTGATTAGTTATCCTGAGAAGAAGTTATTGACCGCAGGGTTGGAAACCCTGTTCCTTGAGGAATGGATGCAGTTTTAGCAAAGATGGGTTAAAAGAATTTCTGGCCGCTGCTAGTAAGGGATTTGAAGGTTTACAAAACTAGACTGTTTTGCTAGATGGTCATAGACCCTCAAGCCAATCCTCTGTTTTTTCAGAATTTTTTCTTCTGCCTTCCTTCTCAAATGGGAAATATAAGGATTGACAGGAACAGTGGTTCATTTTTCATACATGGGTCCCTACTTTCTCCAGACACCCAAGTGCAGGGAAGCATCGATACTGACAGGAACAGGCAATGTAGAGTGTTCTTCCTGTCACTGGGTACTGTGAAAGGGCTGTGATGGAGAGCATGGGGGGGACGGTGCTGGACAAGGTCCATTCCGTTCCCATGGGCTGGTGCTATTGAGTTGTTTGAAGATCCTTCTGAGAGGAGTTGAGGGTGTCACATTAGGGCAGTTCTGTTTTGATCTCTCCTGTAGAAATCGTGTTACTCAGCTTTTTGTGATCAGTGTTAGAGGCTGCTGAGATGTCCATATTGGTACTGGTGTACATGAACTGCAATTGCCATCACTAAAGATGATTTTGCTTTTTAGATAGTTAAAGGCTCACTCTCTTTTTTAGGGCATATGATTCATAAATACTTTTTTCTGTTTTGATTTATTTCATCCTGTAAGTTAAAAAAAAAAAGGGAGTAAAGCTTTTAAATAAAACACAGATCACAATGTCTGGTTTTACATCCTCTGTAGCAAATAGCTAAGTCAGCAAAGAAAAAAAAACGGGGTCTTTGAAGCAATTAGAACTTTTCCGTTTTTTGGCTTTTACAATACAGTCAAAACAAATAGTGATCCTGCATTTGTTTGCTAGACAGCTTTGCAATAAAGAGAGCATGGTGCAGTTGCTGGTAAGATGTCCAAACTGTTTGGGCTTATGTTTTCCACAAAGAGTGTCTGCTTTATTCTGAATGATTTTTAGAAAACCTCAAGAAAAATATTTAAACTGCTTTCAGGAAAGATTAAGACAAATTTTGTTCCTGTGGATTAGGTAGGGCTGTATGTATGTATGTATGTATGGTGAGGGGGGGAGGAGTGTTAACAACTTGAGCACTTGTGTATTCTGGGTGAGTAAAAATTTACCAGACAGTGTGTATTTTACTCTTTCTTCAAACTTATGTATCACTTTTCAAGCAACTGAACATCTTACTGTACACATACTTGGAGGAAATGTAGTTTGGAAACTGTTCTCGGAAGATAGCAGCTGTGTGAAACATTGAGCTTCTGCTCCCCCTGAGATGTTAAGAGGATTTCTCCGACTTCATACAGGATACAAAGAGGGCTGATTTTGTATAGGATGCAAGTGAAAAGAAGGATATCCTATTCCTTCTTATAAAAAAAAAACCCCCGAAACAACCAAAGCAAACAAAAAGACCCCCACAAACTTTTCAATGGCAATATTAGGGGCTACAAGTTTGACTTGCTTGCAAAAGGGAATGAGAAACCATCTTGGTATTGCTACTAAATTAGAGGATTTTTAGGCATACATTATATTTCTGTGGCTGGTGTTCCATTGCTGGACTCTTTGGCAGGTTGTAGATATTCATTTCCCAAGTGTATATCTCCTATCCCTATATTTTAATCTTTACTTGAGTGTTCAGTAAAGGCTTTGAGGTGTAACCAGTTTCCTTGGATGAAATGTCTTCAGTGCTGTGTTTTGCCCATATTGGAATCTCATTAACTTTCATGGATATTTTAGGTTTAAGAAATGACTTATGCTTTACGTGTGCTTCAAATGGCGTGTCAGTGATAAAACCCTTTCTCATGCTATAGCTGTTGGGCTCCGTAGAGGAATGGGTGTTTCATCCTAAAACAAGAGGAGGAGTCCTTGCATGATTTCTGGCCAAATACTTAATGCAGTCATACCAAATGAGTGAGCTTGATATGTGTTTCTTTTGGGAGAGGCTCCCCTGGTATTTATTGTTAAAGACTGGGCAAAAAATCAAAGTCAGTTTCAGGCTTCAGATGAAGGAAATTTTACGAAGATTTTTTTCCTAAGTTAGGCTATTCCTGGGTTTTTGTTGCTGCTGGCGTTTCAAATTGAGACCCTTCATTTGTATCTAAAGAATCTCCTGCAGAGATTTTTAGACTGTAAAAGTGTCTTGAGATTTGGAGGGAAGAGAAGGATTTGTCTTGCTGTCTCCAGTCTTGCAAACAAATTTAACGATTCAGGCACAGAGCAGTTGATTCCAGCCCTCTTTGTAAGACAGGTGGGCCTGACGAACATGTAGTGTGGTTTTTCTGTGTTTATAGTGTAGTACTCCGTAGACCTTTCAGAAGTAATTTTCTTTATACAGAAACCTGGAAAAATACTAGTGTCTTAACCACAGAGTGGATTACACTTCAGAATGTAACTGTACTCTTTGCAACACTTAAAATGAACAGATTATATGGTTCTGTTTTTGTTAAATAATTGTGTGGTTTCTCTTCAGATGTAGCTACATAATTTTAAAAAATGGAATAGGATTGCTTTGAGAAATTGGGTCATGAAATCATGGAAAAGAGAAGGAATGCAGGGAAAAATCACTCCTTTCAACTTCTCTGCAGCTCTTCAGTGAGAAAAGAATGGTATTTGTCCCTGGGAATTCTCACTAGTGTGTGCTCTTGCTAAGTTAGGGTTATACAGAATAATGGGAAATGTAGTAATTGGTACCTTTCCTATTTAGGCTTGCAAAGACTGATGACAGGTTTTTAAATTTAATTGCAAACCCACGTCTGAGTGTTCTTAAAGAACTTGTTAGTACCACAAGCTGCTGGGATAGTGGTTTCTCTTGTACAAGATGAAGATTTGCTAACAATGACGTCTTGACTGTTATGCAGAGAGTCTTCAACATTGTGGTTTATGAGGAGGTTGAGAGAAACTTGGATGGGTCTCAGCGAAATCTTTAGCATGGAGTGGAGAAAAACTGAGAGCGCTCCTCCTGATTTGTTTCCTGTTAGATTTAAGATCAATTTGCATTCCATATTGAATAATTGCTTCAGCTTTTGTTATGACACAATATGAAGACTAGATTTTCCTGAATTTACCAACATAACTAAGCTGATAGTGGTCAAATTCTTAAGCTGCATCTCAGTTTATTTTCTGTTACTCAACAGGGAGACTGCCGATATTGAGAAGGAAAGAACCTGTGGAGCACTGACGAGGGTTGGAAAGTTGAAAGAGTAACTTTTTTTTTCAGGGCTGAAAATGTTGGGACTTAATTGTAAAGTGAAAGAGGAATACCAAGTATATTTCATGTACAGGAGGAAGAGATGATGAAAATATGCCAGAACTTGCTTGCTTCCTTGTTGTAACCAAACTCTTTTGCCTAAAAATATAGGTTAAGTTCTCATTTCTAAAACTTTGAACTACTTTATTAAGGCAGAGGAACACTGTGAAGGTAGAAGATTGTGCTGTTTGCTTGTCCTCTTCCAGTTGTACAAGGAGTCTTTCAGACACAGTAGCTAAAGACAGCTTCCTCTGGTTCGAGCTGTAGACTTCATAAGCTGTGTGGAACTAAGCTTCTCTCTCCTTGTGTTGTGGTTCTTTTTTTTTAGTTTCTTTTAAATTCTGTATGCTTCATCGTGTATTCAGCCCAGCCATCGTTTACTGGAACTGATGAATCTTGCCAAAGGATTGCTCAAAGCAGGTGACAAGAGGTGAGCGAGACCTTTCCTTACTTTGAATTATTCAACAGTGGGTCTCTAGTTGACATTTCTAATATTAACTTTTAATAGAGGCTTCTGTCCTCTGGTAATCAATCTGGATTGCTTAATTAGGTGACTTTTTTTTTTTCATGTAAGTCATGAAATCAGTTAGTGGGAAACTTTCTGCAGCTTTCTATAAAAGGCTTCAGTCTGACTGTCACCTACTTGCTCTTAAAGTAATATAGCACATAGATTTAAAACTGGCCAGTAGAATGTGGCGCGCACACTTGGAATGGTCGCCAGCCTTTTAAAAGGACAGTATGAAGTAACTACTAGTGATATTTACTAGTCTGGGCAATCTCCTCTTCATCGGTCCACACTCCTCTTAGACCAATTTTCATCTGGGATCCTGGAGTAGAAAAGCTTTACTTCCCCTCCTAGCAAGGAGCGGGCTGATTAGCATTACCCCACTGGCCTTCTGTGCAGGGCTGGGTTGGCTTTTTGGCAAATAAGAGGAGACACGTTTGTGTCTGCTTGTGTTTGCGCTCTTGAGTTGTGAGTGACAGCACATGTATCATCATGGGCAAAGCTGAGAGGAGGAAACAAACTCCTTAATAATGCGTCAGCCCTCTGGGAAATTGTGGCTGGTATGTCCACTGTGTCTTCTAGGGCAGCTTTTAATCAACAAAAACCTAAGTAGGCTGTATATAAAGGCAAATCAGTATTGCAGCAATGCAGCTGACTTTTTGTGTAGCTTATGTGCTGTCATGGCTTAGGCCTAGCTGGCAAATCACCACCATTCATCTGCTTGCTCACTCTCACCCCCATGGTGGGATGGGGAGGAGAATCAGAAGACAAGAGTAAAACCTTTCTGGTCAAGACAAGGTCAGGGAGCGATCACTCACGAATGATGGTCATGGGCAAAACAGACTTGACCTACGGAAAAAAAACTGTTTAATTCATTATCTATCAAATCGGAGTAGGATAATGAGAAACAAAATAAAATCTAAAAAACCCTGTTCTCCCCGCCCCCCCTTCCCTTCTTCCCAGGCTCAACTTCACTCCTGATTTCTCTCCTTCTTCCCCACCAGCAGCACAGGGGGATGGGGAATGGGGGTTGTGGTCAGTTCATCACACTTTGCTGCTTCTTTGTCCTCAGGGGGAGGGCTCCTCACACTTCCCCTGCTCCAGGATGGAGCATGGAGTCCCTCCCACAGGAGACAGTTCTTCATGAGCTTCTCCAATGTGAGTCCTTCCCACTGGCTGCTGTTCTTCATGACCTGCTCCAACCTGCTCTATGTTAGAGAAGTAGAAGGAGTGTCAAGTCAAACTGTTCTCTCAAATCAGTGGTGTTGCACTGATAGCAAGTGGGGAAAACAAAGGTAGACAGTGGTAGCTGGAAGCCGAGGGTAACTTCTGGTGTTTCTCCCATTGCAGCTGGGACTCCAGAAAGCAGGAAAACTGCAGTGAAGGGTATGGAAGAGAACAGATAGGAAAGATGAAAGGGAAAATATGCCTAAGCATACAAACTGCTGAGAGTTGCCACCTCTTTTTTGGTTTGTTTTTCTTTTTTTTAATACTTTTCCTCTAGTTGCACTAAACCTACACAATTCCCATAGCACAGGAGTCATACAGGTTGTTTCAAGGCAGTATTTATTAATACTCTTTTAATTTAGCTTGTCATTTGTCCTATCTAAGTTGCAATATTTTGTTAGATGAGGAAAATAGATAAAGCCTTTCTCCTCTTATTTTGGAGACAATGAAAGCAATTGTTATTTTGAACTCTGTCACTTCAAGAGGGAAGTAGTGCAGTGTGCACTGCTTTAAATATTGTGTATGATACCCCTTTAAGCACTTCTTCGACTGCTGCCAGTAGAACAGTCTGCTGATCAGGAAATCCTACCATGGAGACTGCAGTTTAAAATGGACCAGCCAAAGTCTGCAGCTGAAGGGAGGGACTCTTGCTATTTCTGACATCATTGTTGCACTGTGTCAGGGTAGCTTACAAAGTCTGATGAGGCACATCAGAGCTGTAAATCAGTTGGTAAAAGCTCTAGTGCTACATGAGTTCTGCAAGCCTTGTCAACCCAGTCATATGCAAAGCAATTGCCATCTTACTGTGTGTTGGAGTGTCATCTTTGAAAGATGTTGAAAGAGTTTGAAACTTTGAAAAGAGCTGAAAGCATTTTTTCAATAATAGCATATTTTACATTTTAAAAAAGAAAGCTTCGTTTTAAATGTGCAATGTTGTCTAGAGCTAGGCTGTGCTGCTTTGTTTTTTAGTCTTATTTCTCCGTTGCAGATGAATTAGAGGTACAAGAACTGCATAAACACACTTGCATATAAATTGTCACCAGAAACTATTGCTGTCACTAAGACCCGAAATGCCCAAGTTTCATCCATTTATTACATAAATTATACCAAAAATAATACTGTTACAGTCAGCACTTGGAAAACCGAAGGGTATAATATACTAATTTTTGTGGGTGGTGGGTGTGTTGTGATTGTCCACCAGGCAGTGTAGAAGACTTTCTGTGCACAAATCAGGTTTGTGATGTCAAGGGGACAGTTTGTTAAGTTGCTGCTTTATTTGTGATAGAGTTTAGAGATGCAGTGACAGCTAAAGCTGGGACTGAGGGCAAGAGACTAGCTTTGTGGTTAGCTTCATAGGAACAAATTCTTTTATATTTTCTGTCAAGGTACTTACTGAGTTACTTAAACAACAGTTTTTAGCAGTAGTTTGTTTCTTACTTTCTAGATCTTTTTAATTAGATGCACTTTAGCAAGTGAAGATATCAATTCTTAGGACAGTGGGAGTAGTAGAACTTTGCTTTCTGAAGGAAGGAGCTGAGGAATGAGAGATGAGATCCTGCTTCTACCACTGACTCACTGTGGCCTGAGGCAAGGCTGTCTCTCATCTTAACCATCTGCAGAATGATGAAGATGATACTTGTCTCATGGTGGTAATTGGTAGCATGTGAGCCAGTTAATGTGGTATTGGAGAAATGAAATGTTCAGTGCATCTGAGAAATAAATAGGACAGAGGCTGCTAACTAGAGGAAGGTAAAAAAGTTTTGTCTCATTTCCAGAGCAAGATCCTTGTTTTCTGAGGTTAGCGCTTTACCCAAGTAAACTCCCTTTTTCAGAGGTGTGAATGCTCTTTTGCAGAGTTGAAGACTCTTGCGGGGCAGCCTTTCTTCTCTAATCTCTCCCTTGTGTACTTGTGTTAAGCTTTAGCTGATATTTTTAAGGATTTTGAAAGCCTGACCAATGAAGCCTCAACATGTTAACTACTACTCAGTATAGCACATGACTTTCTTAATTTGAGAGTTTGTGGCAATATTTGCAAGTCCAGTGACTTGCGTTGATGCTTAGAAAAGCCTGTGAGCAAGCTTGAGCTTGTGAGCTCTCATTGAGCACATAGCACAGTAAGATGGTTGAATAATGGGAGATGATGGCTGTAATGCTTGTGAAAGGAAGGAACTGTATTCCACACCTGAGGCATGGTGAGAAGAGCCTTACTATTTCTTCATGTATTGACATCTGGGTAGTAGGAAACTCTTCCCTTGCTGCTGGTCTTAGTATTGACAGAGTTGATCTAGAACTTCTTTTGAATGACTGCTGCTTTGGCCATTCTCACTACAATGTTCTGTCCAGAAATTAAATTGAATGTTTTCAAAACTGTTTTCAGGGAGAGAAGTAAATGATGACAGATAGTAGTCCATGCCAGTTTCATAGTATATTCCTAGTATGAATCCAACTTCCAGATCCTAAAAAATGCAATTCACTTGTTCCAAGACCTCTTCCTTAGCAAATTCAGAAAGTTGTGGTTGTTGGGAAAAAGTCTTCTTTTCTGAGAACACGTGAAAAATCAACAATGCTTGTAGTGGAATGTGTGAAACGGGATGTGTGCTTCCCTTCTCTATATTTCTCGGAGTGAATTTGGAGTGTGACTGAGGTCAGGGGGTATACAAACAATAACTACTAACTAGATTCATTTTGTGTGGCAGTTAGTTTGGTAGTTGTGTTACACACGCATATCCAGGTTTGTCCTGTTCTTCACAGGAACATGGAGGCATTCAGAGAAGAGGTGGCCTTGGCAGAAGTAAGCTGTTTGGGTCAGGCTTGTGTTTTGTGTGTGCACGTGCCTCGGGTTTTTTGTTTTTGTAGGTGTAAATTTTCTGTCCATATTTAAATATTTCCTGGCTTAGTGGGTTCCTGTGCTATGACAAGGATTCCTAGGTGTTACAAAGCGAAATAAATACACAGAAACAGTTAAAAGCACAGATGGCTTAGATGAGAACTGTTGGGAACAGAGGAGGCATCAGCAATGCAGTGAGAGCACGGTGTGTAAGAGTAGTGAACTATCTTTAATCATACCTTGCTAGCATGTGTGGTTTTCTGGTTTTGGTTGTTTTTGTTTGTTTGTTTGTTTGTTTTTTTCTTTTTTTCAAGAGTTCAGAAGGGTTCTGAGCTAGTCTGAAATTAATTCTCTGGGATTCTGCATGTAGAAAGTACATCCTTCTGAACCCTGTTGACCTTCCTTTGACAATCACAGCAGTTTTCAAGAATGGCCTGTGTAGAGAAAATCAATGGAGTTTAGTAGCTGTGCCAGAGTATTGTTTCTTAACTTCACAAAACAAAATGGAAAGGTGTGAGACTTTCCTTGACCTGTTTTGGGGTGCTTTCAGGCTCTTGGCATTCTTGCATGCTCTTAATTTACGGCCTACTTTATATAAGGAGGGGAGACTGAACATAATTTCCATGATGGTAAGGGAAGGCAATATGCTAATTTTGAATTGATTGTTACCTGGACTGTTCTGCGATGGCTGATGGCAGCCTCTGCACTAATGGTACATTGTTTGGGTTACCTGGTTCTTCTGCTCTGTTTTTCTCTGCTTGCTAAGGCTGTTTTTCCTTTTCTAATTCAGATTCTCAAAAAGGAAAACCGAGTCTGTGTGGGATCCTGCTCCACTGCAGTGTCCTTCGTGTGAAAAAGTAAAGGAAAACACTGCTTTGCTGATATCTAGAAGGGAATGGGTTTGTTCCTGCAGCAGAAAGCAGAGGGGATACAGCTATCTTTTGCTTGCTGGAGCAAGAAACAGAAAGGGCACTGTACGCTGCTTAGATAAAAAGATTGATAAGGAGATTAAGTCTTTTAAATTCTAACAACATACCTATACATGTTATCTTGTCCATAAAGATTTTCATCTGTATATTTTTTGAAACACCATTAAAAATTGGTATCAGCTTATTATTTAGGCAGAATATTAAGTTCAAATCTGAGTGTAGTGGGGAAAAAAAAATGAAGTGCGAAATCAGAATCAGTGATGTGGGTAGGATAGATAGCATAAACTGTTTCCAGTTTTCAGAATGACCTCCTAGATTGGTTCGTTTCAGTTACTTTAAGTGATATTGGCTACTGTTGTCATTACAGTTCCTAATAGTGTAGATTTCTGAAAGGAAATGTTTCTCGTGCTTCTAAAGTTGTTGGAACAACCAGATGCTTTGGTATTAAGGCATTACACACCTGGGAGAGTGCACTTTGTTACGCATTGAATCTTTTTAGCATCTGTGTTAGAAGTAATTGTAACAACTTAAACTGTTGCTGGGGTTGATAGTGACTTCTAGGTTGATGTTTTTTTGAGACCCCAGCTTTTGAATATCTTTGGAGCACCTGGATATGAACACCACATTTGCTTTAACAAGATAGCCCATCTTTTCATCTCCCTGCTGGTAAGCAAGGTTCTCTGCTGTAAGACTGCAAGAACATATAATCAACAACTGCACGGTAGAAGGAATTTACTATGAGCTAGTCCAGCTTCTTGTTTAAGCTCTACTCCTTTACATGAAGTTTTGTTTGGAAAGGCATTTTATTTTAGAGAAATTCCTAATACCCAATCAAAATGGCAGTGAGTGTGTATGTGTGGAAAATGTACTTGTCTTCCATAGGATTCTTAGTGGAATTTTAAGTAATTGCACCATTAAGAAAGCACAAAATTTGCTTTGTCCTGTAGTCTAAAAATGCATAATTTCAACTTTCATTATTGTTTACTGTTACATATTTGCTGGACTGGAAGATAGAACTTTTCATCTAGCATAGGGGAGAGTTGAAGGCTGAGTTGCCCTTTTGCCTTTTAATAGGCTAAATACATCAAACTGTTCCTGAATTTCACTTAAAGCTGCATCTTCAGTCTTTTTTATTTTTGCCTTTTTTTTTCTTGAGTCAGATGTCATTTTAGTCTGAAATCCACTGCTGAAATACCCAGCCACAGTATTTCACTAGCAGTTGCTCCAGTAATACAACACTTTTAATCCTATTTGCTATTGTCTATTTATATTCTCGAGGATAAAGTCAGCCCCTTTGACCTAGCAGCATGGAGCTTTTCTGATTCAGGTGGTAAACAGACCAGACTGCGCCTAAAATTGTTGTACAGGGATGTCAAGTCTGACCTGTTGTCAAGACCCCACCGTATGTCTCTGAGCTACTGCATGCACATTTTGCATGGTGTTGTCCCCCGCCTCCAGCTGTCTGGAGGTAAATTGAGGTCTTTCTGAATGTAAGAGCTTTAAAATATTTTACATACTGGCTGATGGCTGGCCATCCTTCCTTAGACAAAGAGATCTGAATTTCATGTAGGCCTGTTTGTTAAGAGTTTTCTGGAAGCCAGGATCTATTATTTTTGCAGTATTATATTTTTCAACTACTTGTAAACTTACCCTGCTAGAAACAAATTTACCACCACAACCCCCCCTCTGTTCATAGCCACCACCTGATTAGATCTTCCATTGGCACTATGTGGCTGAACTCTCTTCAGATTTTCATGAGACCACTTTCCTTATGCCTCTTTGTGGATTTATAGTGATGTTCCACTAGAAGCACCACCCACAAGACTGACAGTCACCAACTGAGGGTAACGGTAGTAGTTGCTGGGAAGGTAATCACCTACAAGTTAACCAGTTGCATTACAGTTGTCCCTGCTATACTGGGCTATGATGCGGGTCAGAAGGGTTAGTTGGTTTGTCATCTGAAGCTGCATGATCATTTATGACTTCACATTTTACGTATTGACAGCCATATGGTTTTGTCCTCTGCAGCTTATCCAGGTGACTCTATTGATGACCAATCCTTTTAGTTATTTGCTATTCCCTCCAACTTCTATCCTCCTATGCTAGTCACTGAAACAGTCCCTGCGGTCCTCACTAGACTTGCTGCCTTGAGTTTTCTGCATCTTTTATGGCCTGCTGACCAATTGATTTGATATTGGCTTCCTGCACAGTATGAAGAGACTATCAAAAGCCTGCTGGTAGTCTTTCTTTAGCAGAATCAACTTCTTCACCCATACTTGGAAAAAGGTCAGTGTTTCTAGGGGGATGAGTTTACATCTGTTTTGGGTTAAAAATGGGTTGATTTGGTATGAATGGTCTTATTTTACCATTTCCCCAAACAGTATGTTTGGGAGACTGTTTCGGCCTAGAAGGTCTTAAAAACCTGGTTGACTTGGGTAAAAGTATGGCTTTCCTCCAGTGCCACAGAGCTTTCCTCTTTTTTTTTTTTTTTTTCTTCTAATTCAGTAACATTGAAATAAGTAATTGCTATAAGATAGAAGTGAGGTGGAAGAACCCTCAGAGCAAGGGTATTAATTTTTTGGAGGAGAAAAGGTGTGTGACTTTTTTTTTTTTTTTTTTTGGTATGGTGGGGTGTTTTTCTGTGGAGTTTTGCAGGGGGGTTTTGAGGTTTTTTCCTTTTTTTTTTTTTAAGCTGGCTTTTTCTGTAGCTGGAGTCAGGAATGTTTCTTCTGATGAACTTTTAATAGCAGTAAAATCAGTACATAGGCAGGCTGACATTTAATAACATATGCTACAGAAGTGCCTATGAGTAATTGGGATTGAGTTCCCGCAACCTTAGGCCTTGTACAAAATATTAATGCCTTCCCTGGATCTGTGTATAGGCAAGACAAAACCAAGGTAGTTCAAGCAAGCATAAACAAGCAGAGTGGTAAACATAGTGGGGCAGGTGTGTTTGCTAGGCAGCTGCTTTGCTTTCTGGCCTTGATTAAGTGTGGATTAACTTAATGGAAAGAGGTGAAGGTGAGTTGCAGGGGAACAGGAGGGAAGGGCGGGAGTAATATTGCAGCTGGTTATGGAGGAGCTCAGTTTAGAAGGAGTGGGGGAGAACTCACGTCTGGCATGAAGAACCAAGCCATAGTCGCTCAGTCTGATAGAGCGAGGGCTGGAGGAGGAAGGGAAGTGAGGGTCAGGCTAACTCACGAGGCCAGTGACTTCCTCACAGTCTCAAATGAGTGCACTGCAAGATATGCTCCTTCTGTCCTTTGGACTGCGAGAGCCGTTTCCCCAGCTTTATTTACTCTTCAGTGTGAGCTGTGGCAATAAAAATATTTGCAGTAATTAGAGAAACTAATCCTTTATGAGGAGCAGAGGCAGTGATTATACCACTTACAAGTTGTCCTTATGCACTTCCTGGTGTGATGAAAAGCAATTGTTTATTCGTGTGGTTATCTCTCAACCCTTTCTCCATTCTCTTGTTCTTTGATATTTGAAAAATAAATTCCTTCTACCCTGCTTATTTTACAAATGTCTGCTTAGCGGCAAGGATGTTTCTAAAGAACTTGCTTTAACTGAGAGAGCTTGATCAGTATGATGTGTGTAAGGATGAGAAATTGAGTTCTCACCCGGCTAGCTCCCACATTACCACCAGTGAACTTGGAAGTGCCAGTGCCCTGTAGGATGTGGAGATCCCCCTGGTGTCTCCCTACTTTCAAGGGGCCTAGATCTGAATCACAGTTGTCCCACTTGTGGTGGCTGAGAGTCATTATTGCCTTCCTAATCATGGAACACTGGTCTCCTGTGGTTTACTAGAATAAGATGAGTCACTGAAATGTTGTCTAATCGCTGTTGAAATGTCTTAAGGTAATTTTCTTATTTAACTTATTTATTCTAAAAGTGATGCTAGTATTTGTCATCTGTAATATAAAATATATGTAATTTTACAGAATCACTTGCTGTAGGTGCAGATGCCGTGAACTTCAGAGGAATAAAGTCTTCCCCCTCTGGCTGCATTGGCCTCTAACAGCCAAAGTCACTTTAAAAGGTCTTTCTTGCTTTTCCATAGGTTTGCAGGCCAAGCATGATGCTTCTCTCTCTATATGCGACTATGGTATGCACATGCTTCTGATGGAAGGTGAAGTTGAAGCCTTTATAATTCTTGGGGCAAGAAGATGTTTGTAAATTGAGGATATCTCAAACTAAGGAATTCAAGGTTTGACACCAGTATCACTATGTTAAAGATGACAGACATCCTACCGCATATCCTTGTGACCTTTATTTTTCCCCCAAAATGGGAGATTATTGATGTTACACTACTGGTTGCATTTGAAGCAGTGTTTGAAATTGGTTTGTGCAAGCTACCTTGAATGTGACTGCCGTTCCTGTTTGGATTTGATGCTTGAGAAATGAGACAAAGAATACACGGGAAGCTTTCTGTAAGTTCTGTCAGCCTCTCCTCTTGGTTTGATGTAATTTTTCTGTGTCCTAGGCTTATTCTCATTCCAAAACTAGTGAGAATGGGTGAGGTTCCAGGACAGGTTTCACTGGTGTTGGAGGGAAAAGGTGATGAATTTGTCTCTAAAGAGGAGCTTTCTTCCTAGCTGTTGGGATCGTGTTAGTGTACATGCAGTGAGGTAATTAAATATGTCCAGCTATGAAATGACTGAGAATTATCTGGTCTGTGTTTTATTGCTTCTGGGAGAAATACCTTTTCTTGTTCCACTGTGTGATGGATGCAACAGGCTGCTATGTGTGATGTCACACCTACAATTTCTATATCTTGTATTCCGTGTTTTAGTTGCATAGTCAGCTCCTTGGTCAGTGATGGAAGAAAGAAGGCTGTTTCGAACACTCTATAGTTGTCCAAAATATGCTTCAAATGCTATAGGTAGCAGCTTAGCACTGAGAAGAAGCAAGGGTCTTAGCTATCAAAGCTGTGAATCTCAGAGCCTTGGTAGTTTCGTCATTTTCTCTTGTTTCTCATGCTCATACCATAGGATGGGAGGGCAGGGGATATGAACAGTGAACAAATATGGGGTTGGGTGAGAGGGTTTTTTGGAGCGATACTGTTTTCAGGGAAGGTACCAAATTGGGTTCACTTCCATCTTGTAGCATAGAAATGTGCTGTGGCTCTACTAAAGCAGGATTGCTGCAGGGTAGAAAGGGCGTTGTAGCCAATGCTGTAGGCCATCAGTGCATTAAGGATACCCGAGTCTCTGGCAGGGAAAACACTGCTAAGCCTAGGTACAATATTTTTGCTTTTCTTCACTCTGTTTTCTGTTGATAAGTCTGTGCCCCTTGGAAGAGGTTACAGGAGTATAATTGGCCCAAGACTAACTGCAACTGTAAAGCAATCTCTGGTGTGTTGTGCTGTTGTCACTAGGCTAAATATTAATAAACAAGTGTAACCAAGAATGAGATGTACCACCAGGGAGCTGTGGCTTTTCTGTCTGACTCTTCAAATTAATTCTAGAGCTCAAAGAAGTTTCAGAGTGAGCAGCCTGGGGGCTCAAACAATAAATTGCAAATTGAGAAGTGATATTTTAAGAATTTTGAAAGTGTTGGGGTAAGGGAGTAACATGCTTGAGGCATGCTAGTATGGATGAAAGCCTAGCTTTTCTGTGGATAGTTGTTTTAATGTTTCAAAATTTTTTTTATTCAAAAAATTTTGACGCCTTGTCATTGGGCTGGGGGACAATTTTAAAGTTTTATCTGAATTCAGGTAATTTTTCCCATAATCCCAGCAATTTGACAAAGGAGTTATTTAAGTGAAAGAGCAAGCTTTCATTTGGATTTTCAAGGATGCATTGTCAGATATCATGGTCTTTATGGAAGAGAGGGAGCACTTGTTTGAGATGCTATAAGATTTAAAAAGGGGGGGGGAGGGGGACGCAGTAAACACAATGAATTGGAATAATGCTTGCTTTTGTTTCTTTCTATAGTTAAAAAGGGGGGGGGGGGAGGGGGACACAGTAAACACAATGAATTGGAGTAATGCTTGCTTTTGTTTCTTTCTATGTGACATGCAAAACTCTAAAATCTTTGGAAACTTCCATCTTTTAAAAGGTTCTATACACTGATTGGTTCAGAGTAGTGAACACAAAGTCAGATGAGTATACCAACAGAGAGGAAGTTCTCAAGGCTTCATCTGTCCTTAATGTCCGTGACAACACTTATCACCTAGGCACTGAGAATAAGGAAACCATTTGCGGTTTACAGGAAAGATAAGGAATTTACTATTTTTGCTGTTCTTTTTCTGCTCTTTGTTAGCCTTTCTTTTTCCCTTGTGAGAGGATTACACAGTATCACACAGGCCTAGCATAATGTGTCTCCAGATTGTGAAAACTGGACTCAAACACGTGTAGTTTAAAACTTGCCACTGTTCCTTCCCCTGCGCCTGGAGCTAAAACCGATGTTAGTTTGCTGAACAGAATTGCAGACTGTATAGTTTGCCCTTAGATGACTTTAATAAATTAATTTTAAAACCCAAACAACGCAACAAAACCAATCAAACAAAAAACCCCAATGCCAAACCTTCGGTGCAAGGTGTCTATCATTTTGGGGGCTGCTACCCAATAAAATCCAACTGCTCCTTTTTTTTTTCCTCTTGTCAGTTTCTGCACCGAGACCAATAAGCTCCAAACTCTGCAGGGTATTTAAAATGAATGCCAACTTGGAGCAAATTTAGAAGAGAAACAAATGGACCAGGGAGTGTGGAGGTGCTGCTGCTGACCCTGCAGGTGTAATGGAATGTGTCTGTTTACAGGAGCATAAAAATAACCAGGCCAGGACACACATTGCCTGGGCAGGAATATCTGTGCAGCTCTCTCCTCTTAATTTGTCATTCTTATGCAGACAATACAAACTTTATCTATTAATCTGTGTTTATTCATCTAATGTAAACTGAATTTTAAATATCTGTTACTCCAAAAAAGCCAAATGGTTTCAGACTGCTGTGAGATATCTGATGGAGATGCCAAGCTGTTATATTCAACTTCTACAACCTTGCTCTTCAGTGACTTTTCTAGCTGTTGTTTTTTCTCCTAGTCAATTAATACAACAGTGCACTTTTCTGGCACAGCATTTGTCAGGGCACTAAACCTATGGGCAGAAAGCCTGTAGAGCATTCAAAAAGCAGGGCATGAGCTCCTTTTAGCACATTCATGTAATGTAACTTTCTGCATTGCTATTCACTTCATCAGAGTGGCCTCTCAGTTCAATAGCCTTTCTACTTCAGAGAACGGTTTGACACGCATTGAAATCAGCAAGCTGTGGTGCGGTGTATCAGCTGGGAGGGTTGGTTGTTTGAAAAGAGTAATACAGAGACTTTTGTTGCAAAGGAATAGAGATGTGTGCTGGAATCGCAGTCTGGAATGCGCTAGCTTTAATGCTGCTGCATCCAGTGATGCTTTGTTTTGTAGACAAACATCCTGTTGAACAAGTTTTCCCAAATAAACACAAACAGTAGTGTAATTAAGACTTGTGGTTGATTTCTTCCTTTTTGAAACACTATCTCATGTAGGTTTTGTGATCTTTTTTTGTAGATAAGTCATTTTTAGATTAAAATTTCTTTTGTGGAAGTGCTTGGGAGCTTCCCTAGCTGTAGTTTGGCATCCAGTGTGTGCTTTGTACATGCAAAGTTGTGTTTTGGCATGGGAAAGATTCGGATTTAGCCCACGTTGTTTGGGTAAGTTATATGCAAGTGGTTGTTACTCTTTACCTTTTTTGAGTTTGTTCCAAGATCTTAAAAGATTACTTCAACTGTAGAAGATGGTGATTTGGAAGTTGATGTGCAAATCAATGTACAATTAATCACATGTAGCTCCAGAACTTCCTGACAGACTGTGTTCCTGCCGCATGTCCAGTTAATAGAAGCTTCTCTGGTGTCTTCTCCTAGCATTGCGACTCAAAACCACACATTACCATCAGTTCTGCAGACTGATTGCAGTGGTATAATTTTGTATGATGGGAGGGATGCAATGAAACTTTGTGTAGTGATTATGGTTTGTTTGGAGATTTAGATTGAAAATATTTAGTTCATGAGATTGCCACCTGACCTATTGTTATATATCTGAATTTTTACATGGAGGGGGGAAAATAATCTGCAAACAGCAGCTGTGGAAATTACAGGATGGGAAGGAGACAGGCAAGGGGTTGGATTGTAAAAGATTCAACGAGCAATAGTAGCTTAGAAAAACTCAAAAGAGAAGTCTGTTTTGTAGCAGGATAATTTCATGGTCTGACCAACTGTGTGTTCCTACAAACAAGTGTACTGTCATCGCTGTGGGTGTTAAGGGAGAGGAACACTGGAAACAAACTGCAGAAGCGAGGGTAGAAGGGATGAGAATACCTTCAGACGATCCTGCTGCTGAACTGGACACATGGTGTCAAGAAACCATGGTCTGAGGAGGAACCCTTAAGGGAATGCCTCTTCACTTGTATTCAGAGTGCAGAGGCAGTGTGTTAAGATGGTTGTATAAGGGAGTGAACTGACAGATTTTTTTGGGGGGTGGTGGTGATGTTTGTGCTTGTTCTGTTTCAGTATTGCTAAAGTTGACCATTCCCTTCAAATTTTCAGTTTTTGGTGAGGAAAATGCAACTGATGGCTGGGCATTTTGTGGAGAGATCATGTGTGCAAAGAGGAGCAACCACTCAGCAATCCTTTGGGACAGGAGGGAGGGAAGGGGAAAGTATTGCAGAGGTGAGTTTGGGAGATAGCAACCCTGTGGTGAAACAATTTAAAGTGCTTGGGTGGAAGAGAGCACACCAGAGGTAAGTCACCTCTGCAGAGCCCGTGTGCAGACTCTGCTTTTCTGAATGTAGAGACAAGTGGCTGCACCAATTTCCAAAACTCATGTTAACATTGTTGATGCTGCTCTACCAAGACCTAGCTTACACGCTTTACTGTTGAAATACTGTTAAAAGATTAATATAATGCTTTGTTGTTGTTGACAAAACAGCCCCATAGCAGTGACAGAGCAACCTAGAGTGCCTAATGCATCCAACAACGCAAACATACGCTGTTCCTTCCTAGAGCATGAAAGGTATGTTGTACTGAGTAACTAGCATACTTTGTGCTCTGGCTGCTGTTGGACATATCAAATACTTATGCCTGCTAGGAGTTTCAAAGAGTGGCTTCCATGTATATTGCATTCATGTGAAACTACTTAAAATGTTTGTTGACTGCTTCAAAATTTGTCTTCAAAAGTGTTAAAGAGCATGTCAGTTCTAAAATAACTTCTTCCCTTACATAGGAATGTGAATTAGGTTGACTGTACTGCAAAAATTTCTTAGGCTGCTATATTGATAATTCATTATCAGAAATAGGTTCTTAATTCTTCCCCCCAGCTTAGTGAAAGTGACTTTCAGTTCAAGGGACATTGTGGTTTATGCTGCAAGTTGTTGTATGGGTGTAGAGAAATGCTGGTGTAATCCTGTGTATGTGTGATCGATTGCATTTTTATTTAGAAAAAATTGGGCTTGAAAGTTGACAGCACTTGGGAATTAAATAGACAAACTCAATCCGCAGAGTGCAAAAAGCAGTAAATTAGTATTTTTTGAGAGACTGAAAGTGTTTAGCAGTTTTAAGTATCAAAGGAGGATAACTGTTTAATGCTAGCTTTTGAGCAGATTTTTTTTGTTGTTTGGTAGGTGGAATAATAACTGTTTAATTTATACCTTATACGTTCCTCCTTTATCCTGTACCCGCTTCCATTATATTTACTGTAAGTTTTCAATTTATATGACAAGGTAGAATAACCCTTTTGCTTTAAACAAAGAGTGTGGCACACCAGTTCCCTTTCAGTTTTTCTGAAACTACAGATGAAATACAATCCAGAAAAAGTTTTTTGTATTTTCTGTTTGTTTGCTCCCGTGTAATTTGGCTAACGCTTGTTAAATCTGCTGATACCTTCATATTTGTTCACAAAGCATACCTAACTTTCTCACATTGCGAGAAAGTGTCTCACTGGTGCTGTTGTTTGTGATCTTTGCCTCTGATAATGCCACTGATTTGGTGTCTGTTGATGTTGCTTCTATCTGCATTCCTCACTAAGAGTTGCGGAAGGAGAGTGGAAAAAAGACATCTATAATCTTTCACATGGCAGGTCTTTGGTAGGAAGGCTTAAGAGATGAAGAGAGCAGACCTGTGTTTTTAAACCCCTTTAATTTTAGACAAAATTGAATTGCAGCTGAGATGCAGTTGTGGAGTTTTGTCTTCACTGGTAAGTTGGTCCTGCTGTCCTGTACCCCTTATGTGGTGTGAATATGACCCTTAATGTCCTTGCTTTCGTAATAGAGCCTGAGAAATCTGTGATTAAACATCTTCAGGCTGTCCTCTGATCACGGAGTTTCACTGTTGGATTTAGAGTGGAAAAAAAGAAACAACAGGTTATAGGATTTAGGTGGGATTTCATGCCACTTGAAAACAACACCGAAGTTTTCTCAGTCCATGAAAGCTACGTTCTCTTTGTCATCAAACCCAATATTAAAGTGAAGCTGATATTGGTGTGAAATATCTGAGTTGCTGAGGAAGGATTCCAAAGGAAAAAGAAATGGACAGCAGTGACTCAAACCAACAAAATTTTACTTGTATTTGCTTCAGAGTAGCCTGTTTTCCAATGTGAAGCATTCAGTTGGGACATAAACAAGGATTGTATGTATTCAAACTTGTGTCATCCCTTGGCTGCAGTAGGTGTTCAGTGAGATTTTTGAGGAGCAATATTGTCACGTCTGCTCAGCTGAGAGCTCTGCTTTCTCTGCTGCTGAGTGGATCAGCTATTTCTGCGTGGGCAATGTTTGCTGATGCCACTTCGAAGGTGGCTCTGAAAATACTGAACATCAGCAGCCTTCAGCTTTGGTGTTTGTTTTGTTTTTTTTTTTTTTTTTCCCTTTGAAGGTGGTGAAGTTGATCTCCACTTGGAATTTGCCAGCATAGTTTTAGGAATCTTGTTTTAAGTTATGGCTGTGACTCATCACTCTTTTTCTGGCTTAAGAATGTACAGGGATTTGGGGACTAAATGATGGTTTAAGAATGTTACAGAAGAATGTTGTCTCCAGGAAACCATAGACAAAGATTTTTATTTGGAACACTTCAAATTTGCAGTTAGTTCCTTTTTCTTATGCCTTGCTGAATAAGTGTAGTTTTATGTTGGAACTAAAATGGCTTTATTTATCTAGCCCTTAGTAAAATACTGTGTGCCAAACTTTTGGACTGTGCTCTTACATAATCCCTAAGCTTGGGGATGAGTTGGGCCATCTCCCCTTTTCGTTGAAACTGTGAGTGTTACACATGGGCTGTTTTCTGGTAAGGAAATGTGATTTATTTTTGCTTTTTATACAGCTACTTTGAAGTTCTGTTGCAAGCATGCTTCATGCTAATTTTGAGGTAGCTTACTTCAGGAAAAGAAACATCTGAGATGGATTTTTAGCTGCAGAGCCATTTGGGAAATGGGTTTAGCTGTCTCCAAGTGACAGATTTGCTTTCTATTTCTCAAAACCACAAGATGTGCTTTGGAATCTCATCCGTGTTGTCTGAAGTAAAGACATCATCTTTCATCTGAGCACAGAGCTGTTCTATTTAATACTTCTGTCTCTCACTGAATTGTGCGTGGTGGAGGATTGCTCCTTCACTCTTACGAATGAGCTTTGTGCCCTCCTGATGATCTCTGCAGGACAGTAACAACGTAATCTTGGGACAGCAAAATCTATGCTGTACAGGAGATGGGGTAAGAAAAAAAAAGCTTATATAAACCATTTCAAATCTGAAGCAATATCCTTAGAATAGGTTTACCTTGAGGATCTTAAAGCCCTGACAGCTGTATGGTGCTTTACGCTGAGGTGACTAACCATGGAAATTCATGTTAGTGCTAGGAAAATGAAAAATGGAAGCAGAGGGAGACCATGGTGAGGAAGGGTCTACGTCATTGCAGTTAGTTTTGGTGTAATATGACTTTTTTCTGGTCTTGCCATCACATGACCTGGCATTGCATTTGTATTTCAGGTGCTAGGCTCTATCCTATGGCATGTGGAAAGTAGTTTCATTGTGGCTGCAAGAACAGAACATACCAAAAGGAGTGATCCAGAAATAGCCAGTCTAGTCAGAGAATTGGTATTTCAGATGCCTGTCTGGTGTATGTCTGGTGTTTGTCTGGTGTTTGGGGGGGTGTTTTGGGGTTTGGAGTGGGTTTTTTGGAGTTTGGTTTTGTTTTTCTTCTTGCTGTGTACAGCAACCTGTCTGAAGTTACTGAACTGACAGGGTCTGTATCTAAGTGCATTTAAGTTGGGGAATCTTATGCTTTAGTGGAAGGATGGAAAATTTATGCAAGTTGTGAAATGAAATAGTGCTTACCATTGTAGTCCTGAATCACTGTACAGCAAAATCTGATAGTGCCTCTTCTCTCACCAGGTTCTTAGTCATAAATGAAAAGAATAAGCACCAAATAGGGGGTCTCAATTCTGGTTTTAATCTCACAGGTAGGGAATTCCTGAAACTGCATGGCTTGCCTTTTATAGATTTGGTCCTTTTTAAAAAAAAATAATCCCAAAGATGCTAAATAGACAGAATTTTCAGCTGGAATTCCTGAAACTGCATGGCTTGCCTTTTATAGATTTGGTCCTTTTTAAAAGAAAAAAAAAAAATCCCAAAGATGCTAAATAGACAGAATTGAGGGTAGAACCTTACAGGGATTTTTCAGCTCCAGTGACTTGTACATTTAGGCACCTCTAACCCTGTTTGTGTATATAGATGATGATGGGAGCAGCTGTTAGTGTTTCAAGGGATGGGCACCCCCTAGAAGAGCATTGCTTTGTTCCGAAAAGTGTTTTACCATTAGCTGTTCACCAGCCTTGCTTCTTGAACAGCATTTTCTTTCTCCAGTAAAAACTGAACTGGGAGGAATTACTTTCTTGAATACTGGAACAAGAGTGGAACTAACTTCTCCACTGTCTGCAGCGACTCCTTGGGGAAAGTACATCTTTACTGACAATGCAGACTCTTGTCTGTTTCCACATCTACCAAGAAAAACATCATGGTCTTGATACAGGGACTTGGTAGGGATAATTCCTGTGCAACTAATGCAGTAGACTTAAGGGAGGTTTTTCTGATAAGTGGAATATATTTGCGCTCCAGTACAAACTGATGTGGTAACTTCTGCACAGTTCTGCCAACTCCTCCTTTGAAATTGAATATGCAAAAGTATGTATGTGAGAAACTCTTAAAATAATAAATCATATTTAAGAAGGCCTATAAGCAGGTAAGTAGGCTTAGACCAGGTTTGGGGCCCCAGTCATCTTTGAGAGTCTCGTTGTGGAAGAGCCTGCGTGAGTGGGTGTGTGGGGCATGCAGAGCAGCAGGGACAGGCATTGGGGCTCCACCACTGTCGTGCGGCTCATCCTGGTACTACAGATCAGAAGTTTTAGTGACCTTGATGATACTGTTTGTTTCAGAAATGGGCAAGGATGGGAATGACTTGGTTAGATTTGTCAGTGTGGTCTGGCCCAGAGTCATGCATTTTCTTAACCGGATGCAGGAACAGATGCTCCTCTTTACAGTATCAGGTGGTGAAACAACCACAAAGCCAGTTTGCCATTTACTTACTGTGAACTATAGATATACACACATATATGTATGTAGTGAGCTATGGGAACCAGGTTTAGGATCCCAGATATGATACTGTCACCCTATAAAGAATAAGGCTTTTTGGTCCTTAAACTCTGTCTGGCCTACATACTGCACCTTGCTAACTGTGCATCTATAACCTGTGTGGTTTCTCACAGCAAACAACTCCAGAGGCTAACTTGTTCCTTGTTTTCTGTGGAAAACTTTCCATCTTAAATAGGTAAATTGAAAATTATTCTCAACAGAAGAGCTTTGAGAATGTACTCACCAGCTCCAGGAAGCTGCTTGCTTGCTTCAAATCCAAACAAAGAGCAGACAGTGTATATTTGAAAGCCTTTTTGTCATGATTCAGATCACTTGTCCTGGTTTCCAAAGGCCAACTCAATAACGTCAGCTCAAGACTTACAATGGGATATGTCAGTATTTATTCTACCTCTTCTTCACTTTATAACATCCTAGTCCCATTATTTCATCCCTGCTCTCTTCCTATTGTTAAATAATTTGATTCTGTCAGGTTGAATAAATATCTAAATTTGGTCCACTGGAGAATGGTTTGTTTTCATCAGCAGATATAAATGACCCACAATTTCTAGAAAATGGAGCAGCACATTGTTGCTGCGTTTGTCTTTGGGCTACCCCTCCGCACAAACCCACTAGAACTGGGATGAAGAGATGAGAACTACAGCTCCTGGTCTCCATGGGCTCTACCTTTTGTGCTCTGAGCAGGTAGTTGTGTGATCCTTGCACCTGTGGGCTGTACTTTGGCCACCCATGTGTTCATATATCGTGGACGATGGTAAAATAAATTATTTTAACTGCTGATTTGCTGCAGACATGCTGAAGTAGCATGTTGTATTCTGTAAATATGATTTGGAGCTAATGAAGCAGATCAGAGAGAAGCAGCCTTTTACATAATGCCATTGCATCAGCACTAACATGACTAATCTATTTAGACAAGTAACGATGAACTTCTGAATGGCTTATTGCAGGATGCTTGAGTAACTCGGTTAGAAACAACAATCTTTGTACTGGAATGATAATCTTTTCATATGAACAAGTGGCTAGCTTCTCTTCAGAAGCTGTACTATTTTTGTTTCCAAGCAGTGGGATGACAAGTCTTGGGGCAATACATTACTAAAAAAAAAGGGGGATGGGGGGTGGGGAGGGATAAAAAAAAAAAAAAAATCAACCAAACTGCATTGTAACTGCAGGCTGGAAAACATTGTTTGGCTTATCTGTGGACACAGAAGAGAGGGGAGAATGGGACTGTGGATGCATAGTAACGCAGGACATGTATTGGGGGACAGATAAAACTGATAATGGCTGCCTACAGGAAGTTTGCACCTTTCACTTGAAAAAAAGTTTAGGTATTTCATAATTGACCCATAAACTAAGGAATTAATAAACAAAAAAAGCCCTAAATTCCAGTGTATTTGGGTATTCACAGTTGCTAGATGAATCTGCATTAATTCCAGGTTGAGGGTACCCAGTGACTGAGTGTTTTTGTATCTGGTAGATTCCCAGTCTCCTTTTACCTTTCTGAGCATGTACTTCTGGTACTGTTCTTTTAGCACAGCACATAAAAATGGAAGACCGAATCTCTAATTATACGTAGACTGAATGAACTTTTTTCTCCACAGATTGGTGTAATGCTGTTGGCTCATCTGCTTACAGTGTTACTTCTGATGTGCTATTCAGCAGTGCTGGCTAGCTCTCAAGGAGAGGAGACAATAAATAAAATAGCTTGTATATTATGTAAAGTATGGGAGTTGGTCTTATCTATATAATTTTAATAAATTTAAGCTGTCTTTTGTCTATAAGAGTGGTATTGTTGCTTTATGCTTCTTCTGTTGAAGCTGGGTAGGTTTTTTTAAAACCCCATGACAAGACAGTATACCAGAGGCAAACATGCTGGTTAGGTGGGAAGCTTGGAGCAGCAACTGCGTCTGGAGCATTCCCTCTTTTTCCATCCTGGTACAGCCTTTGTTTTTGTCAGGGGTACATCTGCAGCAAGCAGCTAT
This sequence comes from Pterocles gutturalis, assembly GCF_000699245.1. Lineage (NCBI taxonomy): Eukaryota > Metazoa > Chordata > Aves > Pterocliformes > Pteroclidae > Pterocles > Pterocles gutturalis. The sequence continues at coordinate 8,750 of NW_010143769.1, read as the reverse complement.
CTATGCCATGCTCAATAAGTCTTGTACTTGATAGCATCTTTTATCTTTCAGTAATATATCTCAGAGAAACGTGTCTTAAATGTGTTTTGTTCCTCTTTTGTTTTCATTAAATAATAAATTTAATAATGCCTTGGAGCATTACTGTCCTTTAGCTTAAGGAGGAGGTTAGAAGAGATATGAAACACTGGCCTTATTCAATAGGAATCTTATTTGCTTAAGAGTTATGTGGATAAAGCTGAAGGTGACTTGATAAGGAGTCTTACGCTTTCAAAGGACAGATTTCCTTAATGTGCTTTTTTCATCATTGCGATCTTTTGTCCAGATCTCTCTCTAAAACTGCTGCTGTCATAGTTTCACCTTTCAGCAGACTTCCTTTACAAAGACTTTAGAAGCCTGTCTGGTGCATCTCTGGGAAAATTGTATTTAGTTATGGGGAAACTATCTGTTGCAACTATTTCCAAGAAATGTAAGAGTAGTCCTGAGCTACTGTACTGAGGTTTTCATTGTGACACTACGTAGTTAGGACTATGAAGCTTGCAAACAGATTTTGAAGAAAGTCTGACTTGCTGTATTGAATCGTATTTACTTTGCTCCCAAACAGATTTTTTTCCCCTAATGAGAGTTGAATGAACACAGCTGCTCTGCTTGCAGCTTGCATAGAAATCTTTTAAAAGTAATTTTGTCTGTGCTCTTTTCTTTCCTTATTTTTTTTTTCCTCCTGAAGTGGTAAACAAAGCATAAAATTTAAAAGGCAAGAAAAGCTGGGGATAGGAGTTTGCATTTCAGTCCGGTATCCTGAGGCCTAGCACAGTGCTGTCAGATAATTTCCACGTTATCCACAAGCAAACTTTACGGAGGGAACATGAGTATTTCCTTTCCATGTGTTGAATCCTATGTGGTGAAAACTTAATACCATGTGTGGATTCAGAATGTTGTTCTGCATTAGCTTAGGAACTCTTGGAAAAGAGCACCTTTATTTTTGTTATTAAGTAACTGCTTTTAGAAAAGAATAAATTAATCCTTGTACAATTTTTTCAGAGGTGGTCTATATTCTTATTTTAAAATGACTGTTGTGTAGCTTTGGCTGTTTCAAATTGGGCTGATGAGACCAATATCTCTTTCAGCTTACATGTTTAAGAAGAAAGTTTCTCAATTAAGAGGCAAAGAAGTTAATCCCCAAAAAAGCTGTTTCCTCTAATGATCAGGTTCTGGTGGCCTGAGTTTATTTTTCAAAGATAAAGATTTTCCAGACTACATGAAGTCCTTGGACTCCATGATTCACTAAGACAAAACCGTAGTGACAGCTACTAACTCATCACTTCCTTGGAGCTGAAATCTCCCAAGTCAAAAATTCAGACAAAGCTCATTTTTTATTTTTTTTGGAAAAGAGTGTTTGGTTTTGACTCATAGCAAGTGCTGGTTGGCTTGTTGTGCATATTTTGGAGTATTAGAATATGCTAACCAGCTTTCCTCAGAGGTGTCTTACAAATTTGAACCCTTTTTTTCCAAAGCTTGTGATTACAAACTTTCAGTTGATTATTTCAGATTCAGAAATCTGTCAGCCTCTGTGACTGATGATATGGCACTCTTGGTTCCTGCTTGAGCATTGGTAATAACATGCTTTGCGTATCATTTTCACCATACATTTAAGGTTGCTTCAGGAAAATGATCTCTACCATGTTAAGTTACTGTGATCTTGTGATCTTGGTTTATGCAGTAAGCCTTCCTAATAGGACTTTGGTCTGTTCATTTCATCCTTGGGAAACATATGAACCACTGCTGAAGTCAGCTTGTGGAGATACGGGTGACTTCTGCCCTGGAAGTAACAAAACCTGAGGCAGAGGAGTAGCGGAAGCATTTCAAAGAGGGGGAAGAAAAGTACTGACTAACAGTGACTATAGGAAAAATATTTCATTCTCCCCGAGAACAGAGGCCAAGAAACTTGTGGGGAATGATTGTTGTTGAAATGCTGGGTTGTATAAATGTTTGAATGCAGCTACTGTGCTTGCTCAAAGCCTCTTTTAAGAACAGTCGAGACAACTATATGTTTTTGTAGGAAAAAGACAAATAATTAAAGTAAATGGAACAAAAATGTTTTAAAACTTATCTTGTGGTGAGTTCTCACATTATATTAACAATTGTAATGACAAATAGTTCAGTGGAGCAGCAAGTGAAAGTGTGTCAAAACAATTTTTTTATATTACAAGTTAGTATGCAAAATGTAAATTGGATGAGGTAAACTACACAGTTCCTTTCCCTTAATTACATTCTGGGTCACTGGGCTTACTTTGCTTCAAAAACCAGTGGGAGGCCACTACAAAAACTCAGGTTTTGTTTGGTGGGTGGTGTTTTTGGTGTGTTTGTTTTTTTTTTTTTTTTTTTTTTGTTCAAAGTAAACTGGGGCAATCAGGGGAAGCACTTCACTTTCCTGCCTTGGAGGAGCAGTTCTCCCTCTCCTCCCTACTTCTCATCAGACCTTTGCAAACATTCCCCCTGTGTATGACTGTTTGTAAGCCATCCTTGCATCACCTAGCTTTGATAGCAAGACTAAAATACTGATGCTGGTGTCCCTTGAAGCTGGAAGCAGTTGTTGATGACCATGGTTGCCTTTTTCCTGTGTCACCCGAAGTTCTCGCATAGGTGCTTCTGCTGGTGGTAGTGGCACGGGTTCCCTGCTCGGTGCTCCAGCCAGAGAAAGCCTGCTTTCGCGGCCTCATCCTTCTCCCCATACGTACGCATGTGCACATGCACACACAGCCCTGAATGACAGTGACAACAGCAGTTCCCAGCTCAGTGATAACAGAGCACAGATACAGTTATTTGCGCAACAATAGCTGATAGGGCAGCTTTTCCCCATTTTCCTTGGGGAACTGGTATTGGGGGGAGGGAGATTTGGCAGACTTGGACTCTTACCTCATGCCCTGAGAGGCATGCCCAGTGTTTACCAGCACTGATTTAGGTCTGTTTCTTGTGTGGGCAGAGTAATGGACCCACTCTGGGGACTTATGTGAGTCCCCTGTATCCTGCAGAGCGCCATGAGTTTAATCAGCTGTTGAACAGCAGGCTTAATTTAAATTGCTGCTGATGAAATAATTATGTCTGATTCCTGCTCTTGCAGTGTCCTTTCTTTAGAGTGCCATCTCCTCGTGTATGCCTTCACACTTAGTATGCTAGCCAATGTCTTGTTTTCTGCTCTTCCTACTTGTTTTTGCTTAAGGTTTAAGGAAAGCTCTTTTTAAGCACATATCCTTCATTTTTAGGTTTATGCATATCCAGAATATGAATTAAATATGGAAGAAAATAAATCTGATTGCTTTCCACACCTTTTACAGCTCCAGCTTAAGTCTCGTTCGTAGCAGAATGTGATCTGTCTAGCAATCTACTACTTAAAATGCCTAGAAATTAGATTATCTATTAAATCAATTAGCTTGACAATACCATATGTGAAACTTCCATCAAAAAAACCCCCAACATCAGTATAAATACTACTGATCTGAAGTATAATAGGGTGATATCATTTTGGAGGTTGTGAATGTTTGGCATTTTTTGCCCAACACGCTTCACTTGTGCAAAGTAAATAGTTCACTTGTAATTAAAATGAATGATTGCTTTGCTCCTAATAATAAATTTCACTGTACAAATTTTTGTTTCTGCAATATTATAAATGAAACTGAAGTGCTGACAATTCACAGAGGATTAAACCACAGCTTGCAAGTATAGTATATCCTTGACCTCTTTCTTCTCTTTCTTGATGGGGAGGAGATGAAGATATTTGAAACATAAATAGTGTCAAAAAAAATCTGAATTATCCCTCAAAGGAGAGGAGTGGACAGAGGAATAAAAAAATGTAGTATTTTGGGAAAGATTTCTTTAAAAATCTATTCAGATGCTTTTAAAATTTAATCCTGTGGATGTTTGTGAATGAGAGAGCATCACAAACTTTTTCTGTGGTTTTTCTGACAATGAAGCTTCATACATGCTTTAGAGAGATCAGCTCTAGCAGTGATCTCTTAAGAATGCCTTTGTGTTGTGGACATATTGCTGTATCCAGTCATGTAGTAGGTCTCTGGAAAGGGGAGGCAAAAGAGGGGATTCTGATCCACCTTCTCTTGTTCCTCCTCTCTATTCAATAAAGCAGTGAGTGCAGTAGCGTGGGAGAGGATTTCTGCCAGTAGAGTGCTTGGTCATAAAGTCCAGGCTCTTTGCATTCTTCTGCATGGAGGTGACTTGTAAAATGGCTTTCAGAAAAACAGGTGTGATGTGATCTGTTCCCTAAGGCAGTTGGTCAGTTACGGTGAGTGGTTCAAAACACAGATCCTGCTTAAATGACATCTTGCATATTTTAGGTTTTTCCCCTGATTACAGGGTGGAGAGTTCAGTACAGTTTTAATAAGATTAAGATGTGCTAAACTTTAAAATGATGTGCGTTAGAAGGAAGTGGTTTTGGTTTTGTTGGAGTTTTGTTTGGTTTTAGATGCTAGTATTGGACATGGATGGAGAGTGGAACAGTTTGAGTTGCTCTGATTTTTTTGAACTAAACAGTTGAAAGACAGTGTCCCTATAGCCACAATATTTTTTCCAGTGGTAGAGAAAGCATTCATTTCTATGGCAGGAAAATGAAACACTATTATGGTGTGACCACAATCAATATACTTAGACTTTGTTGTTCTCTGCATTGTAATGAACACTGTCCAGCTGGACTGCTCTTCTCCCTTGGTATTAAGAGGTTGTGGATTCAAATGCCGGTAAAGAAGGTGCTCGACTCTCAGGATGTGGTGCCCAGATATGTCCAGGCACTTCAGACTTTTCTGGGTGTTTTCACTGGGAGGAGAAAGCTTTGACAAGTAGCACCAGCTTCAAGTTGATCCTACCAGTGTTGTACAAAATACGCATGGTGGGTATTTACAGATCCCTTTCTAAAATTATCATGAACCATGGAGCAGTGCTGCTCTGATGAATTTTCAAGTTCATGGGGCTGTTTTTAGCACACTCACTTTCCTGTCAAAGCTGAATTTACAAACTTGTTTTCATTTCTCCTAGATAACTTCCTGACTTAAAAGAGGCTTCAGGAGCTCTAAGTCAGACTGTGTGCTTGTAAAACTGGACCTTTTGTGCAGACTTTTTCTCCTCTTGCTATGTGTGTGGAAATTTTCAACATTTTTCTTGGAAGGGTGTGTAGCATGAAACAAACCTTAGAGTGTAGTCAGCCTTATGAGCTAGCACTTGTGATTATCCTTTTGCAGACCCTTGGAGTGCTTTGGACAGAAAACTGATGGGTTTGGGGATGACTCAGATGTGTGATAGTTGACTTAATTTAAAAAGGGAATGGAAAAAAAAACAATCTCTTCTGTTTTTTTTTCCCCCTCTCCTTTGTAATAAAATCATATGACGTACACTCCTAGACAATTCCCATATGCTATCCAGTTACTTCTAGGTAGAAAAGAAAAGAAACAGTGTCAAACCTGATATCTGTAGGCATGTGATAAATCTTCTCTTCCTCTGTTTCCAAGAGTAGAAAGGCACTGGGAAAATGTTCCCTTTCATGTTTCCTCATGATACATATCTCTCACTCCCCACTGTTTCCTTCTCATTTATAAAATCAGCTTTCCTTCCCTTGTCTTTTTTTTTCCTCAGAAATGCTGTCTGAAGTACGGAGTTTTGATACAAGTTGCCTTTTGCTGCTGCATATTTTCATGCATTGACATACAAGTTTAATGTACATCAACATAATTCAACCTTTGTCATGAGAATTTAAAAAAGGCAAGACTTGAATTTTAGAAGTTGATTTAGAGTGAAACAAAGGGTGTGTGTTCTTCAGCAACAAAAAAAGGTTGTTGGCTATAAGCAGGCAGAATTTGGGGTAGTGAAGTTTTCCAAGGGTAGCTGCTGATCGTGTCTCTCCTTTTCCATCATCCAGGCTTCCCTGTGATTCTTTGAATCTGCTCTTGCTGGTAAGAGAGAGATGAAAAAGAAAGGCTGTTAGAGGTGGTGTTAGGAACAGCATCTATCTAGTCATAGGA
>NW_010143769.1:0-2699 GCF_000699245.1 Pterocles gutturalis | reverse complement strand
TGAAAGAGTCAACCAGAGTTCTTCTGGTTTATTGCAGCTCTCATTTTCATCTGAAGATGTATTCTATGCCACTTAACTGAGCTCAAAGCTGCAAACCAAAAAGGCTCTTGCTTTGACTAGCTATCTGAAAAAAGAGGTTTGTATAAACATACTACATAAAAATCACATGCATCCACAAATATTGGCTACTGTTATGTGGGGAAAGCAGCCAAAGTGTAGAAATAAAATGTATGCACTAAGCTTACCCAGCAAGTTATGAGCAGACTGTCTGATAAGATGGACTAAGATTGGCTTACAGGGACATTGCCCAGCCACAATTCCTTTTAGTCACAGCATGGAAATCTCATGTTAGTGAAGCTGAATTTGAAATGCTTAGTGTTTAAAATGGACAGATAATTCTCTCTAATGTGCTTGTGCTGTTTCTTCTGGGTTTTGTATTTTTCTGTCTTTGTGCAACTTAAAGCAGTCACTCAATTTTTACCTACTAGTTCTTTTTTATTAGGTAATGCAGCTTCTGATTATAGGTGTTTGACAATTCCAAATCCAGCCTTCTGGCCTTATTTTTGCAGTGCTAATCTTCAGAGGGACTTGGACAGACAGCATATACATCTTTAAGTATTGTTCCATATCACAGTTATCTGGGAATTTTTAATCTAGACCTAATTGAGATGTGCTAGTAATAGCCTTGCAATACTGTATAGAATTGTTTTGACATAAGCTGCTTAACGGCTGGGTCCTATGATAAAACTAGATTTTGATTTATACAATAATGCTGGTACAGTAGTCTATTGTAGGAAGTGTCAAAATGCTTTACATAGATTTAGGTTACCACATGCTTTTAGATATGTTGTAGAATACCCGACTTGCTTCTTCTGATGAAAGAGCAGGGAGAAAATCATTGTACTTGAAACTTGAATACATTTAAAGAACTAAACAGTTTAGTCATCTTGTAGTTAGTGGAATTTTAGTCTAGAATACGTTGAAAGATGGCATTTGTGTTGATATATGAAGCGTATATGAAACAATTCTTGACTTAGTCTGCATATTTGTTCCTCTGTAGCTTTTTTTTAAAAACATTTGAGTAGCCCTGAGGGTGGAAGATGTGGGCAAGGCAGGTAGGTGCAAGGGTGGAGGGGGGGGTTGCTCAGCTTTTGCTGGTAAGGAGCACAGGTTTCTATCTTTCTGTCCTAGTACTAAGATATACAGATGAACCTCTGCCAGGGGCTGTTATTGTTCCTTCTCAGAGGAGTGTGTGTTCAAGTAGTTATTTTGAGCTTGTATTACTGTGCTTCATGTTGAGCATCTAACACTGATAAAACCTGAAAGCCGCTGTTAACTTCAGTGGAGTCATTGGGGCAATTTTGCTCTTGAATTCCATCAAGACTTCAGCTTTGCCTAAAACAGTTGGTTAGCTCAGAGCTTTTGCCAATACAGCAATTGTTTTAGACAGGGTAAGTATCCTTTGGGATGCCAGGGATTTTACTGTGCTTGTGGCTTTATTGTGCACTGGGAGTATAACAAGTAGAATTCGATTTTGCATGACTTCACAAAAATAAATGTGCATTTTCAGCATTAAGTTCAGCTGTGCTTTATGAGGGCTGAGTGGGGGAGAAAGGGCAGTTGAGCAGTCATTGGGTCCCATCCTACAGAAGCTATACATGCTCTTACGCAAGTCATGGTACTACTGACAAGTTTGTAAGGCTTAACTTTTTGTCCCCATCTGTTCAATTTTCACCTCTTTAATATCAGAGCGTACAATTGCAAAACTGCTCATGAAGTTCTGTTTCCTGAGGCCATCTTAATAAGGGATAATTTGAAATGTGTTGCTAAATATTATTTTTAAGAAATGTATGTAAGGGATGTGATCAGATACTGGCACAAATCTTCTCAGCATAAGACTAATTCTGTTTTCAGTTTACTTTCAGCAAAAATACTTGGTAGATCTCACTGAAGAGCTTTTTCAGTATCTTCCTTAAATGAATCCTAAGTTCAAGGTGAGACAGTTGTTTTAGTTGGTACTTTCTGGAAGCCTCTAGACCAATATTGCAGCATTTTACAGCTTTGTTAAAGCACAGGAGGAAGATGACATTTTTTTTCTTGATGGTTCCTTCTTAGGATATTTCAGTTATTTTTCCTTGCAGAGGTGGCATATGGTTCTTTCCCAAAGGAGTTGGTATTGAGTTTTGCTACTGAAGGGCAGGCAACTTTCTCCTCTTTGAGTGCTCTTCAGAATGAAGTATTTGGACATAACAGCAGAATTCAGCCTGCACTCCGTTGTATTTCTAATGCAAGCAGAAGTCAGGACATCAAGGGTGCCTTGAGTGCCTCACTGTTTGGCTGAAATAACCAAACCTTCCTGGATGTAACTTGTTTGACTTTCCTGCAGACAAGTGATTTGGATGGCATGCATAGGGCTGAGAGTTTGAATGTGAAGGACCTGTGTTTCATCTGCAGGAGTAGTCTGTAGGGGTAGATGGGGTGAAGAGTTGAAGAACAGGTGGGTTTTCCATCTGTTTGTCGGGGTTGTGTTTCTGGAGTTTTGTTTATACATGCTGTACTCAAATGTAACTAAAACCTGTCAAAATACATTGGAGCAGCTAGATCTGGAATTCGCTTGTTAGAACAATTGGATTCCAAGGCTTTGGGTGTGCTACCTCTACATACCACTGCACCACATGTGGTGGGTTAGCCCTTGGCTC
>NW_010143768.1:0-28557 GCF_000699245.1 Pterocles gutturalis | reverse complement strand
CATGTACGAGAGCAAGAGGTGATTCGAAACAGCCAGCACGGCTTCACCAAAGGCCGATCTTGCCTGACCAATCTAGTGGCCTTCTATGATGGAGTGACAGCATCGGTAGACAAACTGGTGGCCAGCAGGGAGAGAGAGGTGATTCTCCCCCTCTACTCGGCTCTTGTGAGACCCCATCTGGAGTACTGTGTCCAGGCCTGGGGTCCCCAGCACAAGATGTGGAGCTCTTGGAACGGGTCCAGAGGAGGGCCACAAAGATGATCAGAGGGCTGGAGCACCTCTCCTGTGAAGAAAGGTTGAAGGAACTGGGCTTGTTTAGCTTGGGCAAGAGAAGGCTCCAGGGAGACCTCATTGCGGCCTTCCAGTACTTGAAGGGAGCCTGTAAACAGGAGGGGGAGCAACTGTTTAAAAGGGTTGATAGTGACAAGACAAGGGGAATGGTTTTAAAGTAAGAGAGGGGAGATTTAGACTAGATATTAGGCAGAAATTTTTCACTCAGAGGGTGGTGAGACACTGGAACAGGTTGCCCAGGGAAGTTGTAGATGCCCCATCCCTGGAGGTGTTCAAGGCCAGGTTGGATGAGGCTTTGAGCAACCTGGTCTTGTGGAGGGGGTCCCTGCCCACAGCAGGGGGGGTTGAAACTAGACGATCTTTAAGTTCCTTTTCAACCCAGGTCATTCTATCATTCTATGATTTTAGCTCAGCATTAGTTTTAGTGCTTGAAATGTTGGTTCAGTGTATGGAGACCAGGGTGAAAATGAGATATTGCTGTGATTGCCTGTCTCAGGTCTGTGCCCTGACTCTCATGCTATCATTAAGCTATTATACTTCTGGCGCTGAGTGGGGAAAGTTGGAATAATTCACACTGTTTTTTGTTGAATGGCATTTCAGGAACATAAAAAAAATCTGACAGATTTGGCTACACTCCAGAGCTTCCTCTCAGGATGTAGGTTTTGTACGCTGTTGGATATCTTCAGCCAGATAAAATAAGGAGTAGTAGGCTACAGCACCTGACAGACAAAGCTTTGCTGAAGGATTTAACCTCCTTAACATTGACATTCAAGAACAGAATGTAAAGGGTTGTGCTAGGATAATTTTAGTTGGTGTTTTACTGTAAGCAAAGAGCAATAGGAAACTGCCTGTGATGTCTAGTATGATAGTTGTTCAAAACTAGAGAAGAGGAAGATGCTACCTCTTCCTAACTTCGTGTTAGTGAGATAGGCAATGACTTTGCAGAATCACTGCAGCAAGTTGCAAATGATGTATGAAATGAGAAACCCTGCCCACGGCACACAGGAAAATCTATAGTTACTGTTGTGCAGTGGCTGTGGCACTGTGTGTTGTTTGCTGCAGTATTAAACTTGGTCAGACTGATCACAGCCATACAGAATTTTAAGGAAAAAACAAAGTAAAACATATAAATGAGTTTTTCAGTTTTCTGGTTTCCCTCTGCTTTATCATGAAGCAATTGTCATTCTGAGATGGTTCGTGATATACCGCCATCTAGTATTCTGCCTGACTATCCTAAAGTGAAATCTATTTGGATAGCACTGTTTTTCTCTTAAAATAAGTAACAGTAATATTCCATTTTTTTTAAGAATAACAGGGAATCATCATTACATTAAAAAATATACCAGAAATTACAAAACATCTGTTATAGTTATCTGAATATCTTGAAAAAGTTACGCTTACTAGAGAGCGGAAGGGAATTATTAAAGTTTCAAACCTCAGTAAGCTTGCAGGTGACACCAAGTTGGGTGGGAATGTTGATCTGCTTGAGGGTAGAAAGGCTCTACAGAGGCATCTGGACAGGCTGGATCGATAGGCCAAGGCCAATTGTATGAGATTCAACAAGGCTGAGTGCCGGGTCCTGCACTGGGGTCCCAACAACCCCATGTGATGCTAAAGGCTTGGGGAAGAGTGGCTGGAAAGCTGTCCAGTGGAAAAGGACCTGGGGGTGCTAGTCAATAGCTAGCTGAATATGAGCCAGCAGTGTGCCCAGGTGGCCAAGAGGGCCAATAACATCTTGACGCATATCAGAAATAGTGTGGTCAGTGGTCAGCAGGACCAGGGAAGTGATCACTCCCCTGTACTTGACACCGGTGAGGCCACACCTCAAATACCGTGTTCAGCTTTGGGCCCTCCAGTGCAAGAAATTGATGTGCTGGAGTGTGTCAAGGAAGAGCAACAGAGCTGGTGAAGGGTCTAGAGCACAAGTCTTACAAGGAGTGGCTGAGGGAACTGGGGTTGTTCAGCCTCGAGAAAAGGAGGCTGAGGGGAAACCCTACCGCTCTCTACAACTACTTGAAAGAATGTTGTTGCGAGGTGGGTGTTGGTATCTTTTCCCAAGCAACAAGTGATAGGACAAGAGGAAATGGCCTCACGTTGCACCAGGGGAGGTTTTGACTGGATATCAGGAAAAATTTATTCGCCGAGAAGATTATTAAGCACCGGTATATGCTGCCCAGGGAAGTAGTGGAGTCACCATCCTTGGAGGTGTTTGAAAGACCTGTAGATGTGGCACTTAGGGACATGGTTTAGTGGTGGACTTGGCAGTGTTTACAGTTGGGCTTGATGATCTTAAGGGACTTTTCCAACATAAATGGTTCTATGATTTTATGTTAAAAATACAAGCATGTACTAGATGAAGAGGGTTTTTTTCTCTTTCTCTCTCTTAAATATGAAATAGTTAAAAACATTTCATGAAGAATGTTTGTCATTAGGAGTTTGGAATTTAAAGATGTGGTACTAGTCAGTCTTACTATGTGTCACCAAATCTACTGTGGATAATAATGGAGACCAAAGGGTACAGCTCAGCTGTACTATTGTAGAGAAAAGTCTAAACTGTATATGCTGGGTAAAAAACTCATGAAAGTCCCAGAGCTAGTTGCCAAAAGTGTTCTTATTATGGAAGAGTTGATGAAGAAGGTAACAAAGGCTGTCATCAAAGATGAATCAAGCCACCCAAAACAATTAGCTTGTTTTAAAAAATCACTAAATATGTTAAAGTAACAGATTATTAATTTCTTTAGTTGCCTTCCAATACGCATTCAGTTCATATTTGTAAATTTCTTCATGGAGAAACCTTTTTTAAACAGAGGTGTAGATATTTCATAAATGGCTTCATTATGTGAGGTAGGTCTCTCAAAAAATTACAAATACTCCGTGTTTTAGAAAAAAATATACAGCTGGTAGTTGAAGGACTTTTTTACCAGAAACACTTAGAAAAGTGAACAAAAGTACTAAAAGCGCAAAGGCTAAGATACTTAATTAAAGCAAATTAAACTTCTGTTTTGCTGTACTCACTTGTCCTTGAACAAGAACAAAGCTATAGCCCTCTAAAATTGCTTTACTTCTGAACGAGGGTATTTGCACAGGATCTAACACACTTCAGTTATCCTTATTTATCCTCACAACTTTACCTGATTTTTCTGAGCGTTCACAGGTAGATAGGGTTTGAAGCCATTTATGCTATGCATCATGGCATGTAGCCACTAGGAAATTCACATTTCCAAAATATGCACAACTTCTAAACTATCACCTTTGGTTTTGACCTGCAGGAGGGTTTCTTGACTTCCTTGGATGTCTGCATCCTCTTTTTAAGGATCTAAGTTAATTTTCTGTTTTGTATTAGAAACAAACACAGGGAGAAAGAAGAACAAAAAAAGCAGTATGAATGGAAAAGTACTTATGGGTGGGCTCTTTCCTCCAGAACATCTGTGAACATCTTAGTGAGATCTTCCTTCTCATATGAGTACACAGCTCCAACATATTCCCTTTTTGTGTGCCCAGATATACTCTCCACTGCTCTGCAATTTCCATTTTCCCTTCCCCATATCATCCCCACTACATAAAATTTGCCAAATGCAGGTAATTTTTACCTATTCAGCAATTACCTGAAGGCCTGTCATGTTCAATTTTTTTTTTATTCTGAAAAGATGAATTGAAAATTGTAAACCTCTTCTTCCAAGTACTTAGCCTGTTTAATTATAACTGAAAGCTAAAAATCATTGCAAACAATTTGAAGCACAATGAAAAACGTTATTTTTTTTTAAATGTCCATCAGCGGAATTTTAAATCTAAAATTAATTATAGTATATTACTTCTATTGTTGTTGTTATTACATTTAATAACAATTGTAGTTTTATTACTATTCTTCGATATATCCACAAGTTAAGAAAGAAGGAGGGAAAGGTCATGTTCTTTCAAAGTATTTTTACTATCTTTTCTCACCAGCTCTATACTGAAAATCAAGAGTGTTCAGTGTCACTCCCATTTCCAAACTTGTATCAGAAAACTGTTATCAGAACTACTGATCTATGATCTAGAAGAGTCTTGAGGAAAAAGTGGCCAATACTGTCAAAGAAAACTAGATATTTGCTCAGTGCTGCTAGTACTAAATCTCACAAAATGGTCACTACACTGTAATTTGTTAGGGTTAAGACTTTTTGTCCAAATTATTCATCAATTATTACATTTTCTGAAGGTGCATCCAGTGACAGAGTATATCATGAGAAGTAAAACATTTATTTCATATATTTGGCCTTTTCCCTTACTTAAAACCATACTTAGTCAGGGACCAAATCATATCACGCAAAAAATAATTCCTCAAGTCAGTGACTCTCTTTCCTTTGTAAAAATACACAGACACTGCACTTTCTAAATTAGCCCTTAGCAGTTAATCACCATTTGTTTCCCAGTATTCTGTGACAGGAATCTTCCTGAGTGACTTATTTATTGACTTATTTTTTTCTTGTGTTGTAATATTCTCTCCCTTTGAAGATTAATGTTGTAAAACCTAAATATTAAAAAAAAAAAACAAACTGAAAAATACTTATCTAGTGCTATCATCTCCTTCCTTTGTCAAGTAGTGTGGAACTCGTAGTTCACTAAGGAAGTAAATCATATCATAGTGTGGTAGTACTGTCATTTTGAAAGGAAACTTCATTCTAGAAGTCTCAGGCCTTCATTACATTAGTAAAAATAAGCATCAGCTTCTTAAAATACATTTGGAACAATGTGATTTATTTTCTTTAGGTGAAAGTTAATTCAAATGTGTTTTCAGGTAATTTTTAAATATCTTATAAATGTTTCTAGGTTCCACTTGATTCTGGTCTTCTGTTCTTCAGTTTTGTTTGTTCACCTATCCCTCTACTAAATACAAGTACCTTCTTATATCTTTATAAACATGCATTTAGTAATAATAATTTAAAAATTCTCCTTCACAGTGTGTAAGTTATTTTTTGACAAATAAATTACATGTCATAGCAGTGAAGTACTTTGATGGAGATTATTTTGAGCATGAAAGATAATCCGCTTCTCTCACCAAAAATCTTTTAGTTGGTGCAGTGTGAGAGTAAGGGATGGTATCATGGATGACTTTTGCATGGCAGGTAAGGCAAATCTGAGTTTCCCAAGACACTCCAAAAAAAATAACCAGGATGTACTACCAAATAGGAAAAAATTGCCAATATACATTCCTTCACACATTTCATTTTCTGTTAATTTAGGGACAGTCAACTCATTATCTTAGTTGTATTTTACTACACAAAGGTGGAATGCACAGCTAAAAATATTTGCTCTGTGAATGATCAAATGTGATTATGATGTGCGTAATTTTTGTGGTTTGCCAAAGCATTGTTCCAGTCATTCTAAACAATTGTAAAATAGTGCAATGTATGTCACTATCGGGAATGTGATATACATTATCATGACAATGGTAGTATTTGTCTGTCTCCTCTGCTGTTTTCCCATTAATCCCTCAGGTCCTGAACAACTCTCAGAGAACTTCCAAAAGCCTAGTTTTTTTATTTTAAACAACTTCTTATCAACATTATATAAAAAACTAAATCTACAAACCTGAAGTTGCTCTTTTCCCCCCGTCTAAGCCAAATAAAGTCCATTCTTACCAAGTTCTGCAGATAGTGTTTCTTAGAGTCAGGCTCAAGCACCTTAACAGCTTTCAAAGAAAAGGCATAGAAAAACAAATTTTTGCCACTAAAACAGAACTCCCAATACTCCAGTGGACCACCTAGCACTTGTTTCTAGGAAAGCATCATGTTAACAGTCCTAAATGAATGACATTGTGCTGTATTAAGAAAACTACTTTTACACATGGCAATGGTTTCTAATACACAAATTGAGGTTAAAATTCACTGAGACTTCTATAGCTCACCACAGGGCTTTGAGGAAAGCATGGGTTATAGTAGACGAACGTTGTAAATAGTCATACATTTAGAATGCTAGAAACAAAACCTGTTATGAAATAGATAGCATATGTACAATGTAAATAGGCATGGTATTTTTAATATATTCCTTAGGAAGATCACAAGAATTGGGTAAGCTTGTTTTATTTTAAGCGATTAAAGAGCTCAATCTATGTAGTTTAAACAGAGGGCACTAAAACCTGATTTCTCTATACTTCTGAAGTATGTAAGTTTTTATAATGACAGCTGTCAAATTCTGGTGTCTCAAAGCCACCAAAAAGTAAATTTGAGATGAGAAATAACAGACTCATTTTAAGAAGCAAGGCTACTCAGACACTAAAATGACTTCTCTAAGAATATTGTCGATTCCCGACACAGAAGGCTTTTAGATAAAGACTAGATGCTTTTCCTAGAGACATGTTTTTGCTAAGGCAGTGCAATGATATGAGGCAGGACTGAGGGAGAGAAATTCTGCATCTTCTGTTACACAGTAGGTGAGAAAAATTATCAAAATTACCTTTTTCTGAAGTTCGAGTTTATGCATTGACAAATCGGTTCTGCACAAGCAATGTGATTCAGTAACACTTCTGCTATTTTAAATCTTTAACTTTGCAAGCCTTTTCCAGTCCACACCTAAAATTTGGCTTTTCAACAATTTTTTAATATTTCATACACATGTTAAACCATTAACTGGCAATAGCAGTTTCAGAGGAAGTGAAAGAAGTGTGTTTTATTACCATTTGTGACAAACTGTTTTTTATGTTTTTTAAAGTTTTTTAAAGTTTTTTAAACACTATTTGAAATACAGACTTAAACGTGTTATTTTTCCCTTTCTGCTTTCCATCACGTCTTCCTTTCTTCTATTTTGTTTGCTTAATTAGTTTTTGAAGACAAATTTCTACCTTAGGTACATATGCTAACAAGTGTACACCTGTGTAAACTGAATGCTGACATTTAAGTATGTGCCTTCATCTGTTAAAGCAAAAAACTCCCCATGCATTACTCTGTCTTGGAGCTGTTCAGGCCTAGCATTTGGGACTGATAAACTCTTTGAGCACAGACCAATTTTCAGTTGCCTAGGTCATTCCTCACCTGATGATTTTGCTTTAGGCATGGCATGACTATTTTTTACTAAAGGTCAAGCACAGCTTCGAGTTAATTCTATCCATACCAGGATTTTCCAGAACTAGATTAGATTCTCGGTTGTGTCCCGATCTGTGGCAGAGGTTGACACCTCTGTCCCTTTTTTAATATCTGCTCCCACTTTGCCTTTTATCTCCATTACTTGCCATTTGTAAATGAGAGAAATTAATGTTTACTGGTTGGGAGGTTTTGAGTTTGAACATTGAACAGTTTTTGAACTCTGATGTCATTCTTGGTGACTATTACCCATTAACACTTGTTTTACAAGACCTGATAGCCTGCAGTGAACAGAACAATGTGCTGCAAACTTCTTCAGGTTCTAGTTTTCCAGAATTCAAGTTTTCTTCTCCTAAATTAAAACAATATAAGTACATGCATCCCTTGTTTTGTTGCCTCATAATACCTCCAGGAAGTCAAAATGCCTTCAGGAAGTTGGCTATCATGAGCTGGTTCTAGCATTACTGGGTTAAAAAACCTGAACTATAAATCCTACCTTCTCACATGTCCTATTGCTAGGCTGTTTTAATCCCTCCTCTTTCAACACTAGAAAGATGTTGATAACTGCGCAGTCCAGTTATTAAATTCTGGGGCACAGTGTGATATCTCATTAGTCAGTGACAGGGCCATTTTAAACTCAGCAAGCATTTTGAATGCCTGCTAAACTCCCAAACTACCACTTTTCATAATTTCCCCCAAAAATAGACTTCAAGGAACAATAAGAAGTATGTTGATGTTTATATGCTGTAGCAATTTAGAAAACAGTTTATTAAATATTTTCTTCATTTGCCTCTTTAAAGTAAATTACACTTATTTTAGAAGAGTCATGTCTAAAACCTGATCCATGTACTTTAAAATATCTGTTCATTTTCACCTATGAAATAACATTTGAACAAAAACTTCATTGAGAATTATCCCAATTCTCAACACAACAACAGTTCAGAGAGGATGGTAGAAATAAGAAATAACCAAAGGATTTTCAGGAGAAAATATTAAGATTCTTGGTTTATATTTTGAGTTTCTAAATTCTAAAGTCACCTCAGGTGATTTTATGGAATCTATGTTTAACTACAGGGGGCAGCAAATATTAACCAGATATCACATGAAAGATAACACATAGAATTAACAGGACTCCCTTAGGAGTGCTTTGGTGTATTGCACTTTGTAGATTTTGGAAATTATTTGTCAAGATTTCTTACTAAATAACTGATCATATTTAGAAACTGATCAAATTATTTTAATATGGTTTAGATGTGTCTTTGGGAAATTAAAAAGAGCATTGGTCCGTACTTTGTTTTCAAAGTACTTTTGTTTTCAAAGTACTTTTTTCTCAAAGTACTTTTTTCTCTGCAACATCTGGGTGCTTTCACTTAATTGTTTACATTATTCTGTGAAAGACTGTTATAAACAAACAGTTCATGACTTTTTTATTAGCTCTGCATCCCCAAAATTTTAAATAATTTGCTATGTTTTGCCAGTATACACATTTATATAATGAAATAGGGAGTTAAGTCCAGACTGTCTCTTATCCTCACAATATACTGTGTCTTCTTTTAGTTTTCTTTCCACAGAAACATGTTTACCTCACATTGATTATGAACTTAGTATGAGCTTCCTGGTTCATCAGCAAGCATAAGACTGAAATTTAGAATATTGTAACTCTATCGCAAGAACAATTTGAACCTAATAAATGCAGCAAGAGACAGCTAGGTTACCTTGATACATTTTGGCTCTACCATGTGTGCATTCACTGATCATAATAAATACCAAAACACAAGACACATTGTTGTTTGGGGGTTCTTGTGACAATTCTTGTATTCAGAAAACTTTATCTGCAAAACTCCCTTCTCCAAGAGAAAAAAGTTAGTAAAATGTAGTGGTTAAATTTGTTAATATTGTGCTTCTGGACAGCTGCCTCATGGTTACAACTACACTATCATTTTTATTTTGTATTTTATAGAATAGATTGGAGTGTCTTACACATTTATGTTGTATATGTCATAGCATTAAGAATCCTATAAAAATTATTGAGCAGATTCTGTGAATCAAAGAAGTTTTGACTTCTTTTTAATTTAATGTTTTAAATTGTTAAGTGCACCCATTGAACTATACTCCTGTGCCTTCCATTCCCCTCACGGAATTATTTTGGCAAGTATCTACAGGAAGCAATGATAATCACTGCTTATAGGCACCCTACAATTCAGAGGGACCTAAAAATATTCTAAAATGTACATCTCATTTTGCATTTCTCATTAACACAAGCAGTCTCATTACAAACACATTTGCAGTTTGAAAATATTGCAAACCACATCTGCATGTAACTCATCAGTTGGCTACATAGTTGTCAACTGAAATGCATGTCAATATGCCCAATTCCAGAGTTGTTCAGAGATTTAAAAAAAAAAATGTATCATCTTGTCAATGTAATGATTCATTATGGAATCCTGATGAGACCATACATCACATATATACACACACATATAAGCTAGATGTAAACATACATAAAATGTATTCACAAAATATATATAAAAACCAAAATACACACATTCACACACACACACATATATGGAGGTGGTTAGGATGATCCTAACGTAATTTCCCTTAAGCACTACTGGAATTGCCTCTGTAGTGTGTAACAGTCTAGCAGTAAATAGGTGGTAGAAAACTGGAGTGTCAGAGATAATCTGTCCTTGGTCAAAGACACCGTGAAAAGACAATATGGAAGAATAAGAAAAGATTCTCTTTGCTAGCCTGAGCTCATCAAGACTTCGTGTCAAGGAAGAAATTTCTTCATGCAAAACTGTTCCACTTTGGAAGGATGCATAGACTCAAGTGACACTTGAAAAGATCTGACAAACGGGAATACACTCTAACTTAGGAAGTCCAATTTTGCTGTTTTAAGAACCTCACAGTTCTCTACCTCCCTATTTTTTTCTCTGTTTTCAGGCTTAACTTTTGCCTATAATGCCTTGGGCATATGTCATGAATCTACAGAACACAGATGACAAATCAGATATGACCTTTCAGTTCTGAAATTAATTTGATTGGTGTTTGAACAGGTGGACGTAGCACTATACCTGAAACATAAAGTCCCTGCAGATAGGCAAGGTCTTGCACATGGGTCAAGGCAATCCCAAGCACAAATACAGGCTGGGTGGAGAATGGACAGCAAGCAGCTCTGAGGAGAAGGACTTGGGGGTATTGGTGGATGAAAAGCTGAACACGAGTTGGCAGTGTGTGCTTGCAGCCCAGAAAGCGAACTGTGTCCTGGGCTGCATCAAAAGAAGTATCAGCATCAGGTTGAAGGAGGTAATTCTCCCCCTCTACTCTGCTCTTGTGAGACCCCCCCTGGAGTACTGTGTTCAGCTGTCGGGCCCCCAACATAAAAAGACCTGGACCTGTTGGAGACAGTCCAGAGGAGAGCCATGAAATTAGTCAGAGGGCTGGAGCACCTTCCCTATGAGGACAGGCTGAGAGAATTAGGGTTGTTCAGCCTGGAAAAAAGAAGGTTTCGAGGAGACTTAATAGCAGCCTACCAGTATCTGAAGGGGGCCTACAGGAGAGATGGGGAAACACTCTTTATCAGGGAGTGTAGTGAGAGGACAAGGGGTAACGGGTATAAGCTGAAAGAGGGTAGATTTAGATTAGATATTAGGAAGAAATTTTTCACTGTGAGGGTAGTGAGGCACTGGAACAGGTTGCCCAGGGAAGTTGTGGATGCCCCATCCCTGGAGGTGTTCAAGACCAGGTTGGATGAGGCTTTGAGCAACCCGGTCTAGTAAAGGGTGTCCCTGCCCACGGCAGGGGGGTTGGATTTCCATGATCTTCAAGGTCCTCTCCAACCCTAACCATTCTATGATTCTATGATTCTATATATGGGCACAGCTTCTGTTAATGGTACATCAACTTTCTTCTCAGAAAGTACCACAAAAAGTTAGAAAACACTGGACACCTTTAGAAGTGTATCTTGCTAATATGGCCTTCTTTCTCTTGTAAGATGGAGAGGAGGGTTTTTTTGATTTGGTGGGTTTCTTGTTTTTTTTTTTTGTTTTTTTGTTTTTTCTGAGTTAGTGTATTGCCAACTAGTGTATTGAACTTGCTTGTTCACATCCTTGCAATTCTGTAATACAATAAGTCCTAGTATTCAGAGGAAACACGTAAGGCAGTCTTCCTTATTATCTTTTTTTAAAGTGAGTGCACCTTTATTTAAGATTATTTTAACACTATACATATAAAAGTTTCCATAATAAGCATTACTTCACTTTAGGCTCTAGAAATTTGAAGAAGTGTTCATGAAAGAGAAGATAGATTATAATTTTAAAAAATGTTTTCTTAATGTTCTTAAAGCTCTACAATTTTTTACTGTTCTTAAACCTGAACTTTTTGTTATAATACCATGGTATACATACAGGAAAGATTTATTTCAGTACATATATTGGTATATTCATCTAGCAGTTGGTAATGTAATAAGGAAACCCCTCATATATTAATTCTTGTTACCAAACAGAAAGTATTTTAACTGTCCTTTCAATTTGAAAATGAAAAACCTTAGTAACTGGATTTTTTTATTTCTGGAAAATAAAAGAAAATTTTACTAGCTTGAAATAAACAGCTAAAAGTAAATTATAAATAAAAAGTTTTTTTATGACGTGGCAAGGTTTGGAGCAGATAAACCTAACAATACATCATTGAAAACTGGAAGGAGAAGTCAGACAATAGCTTTCTATTACATCCAAAATTTTGTCAGACATGGTGACCCCTCTGGATATGGAAGACCTGAGAAAAGTGTTGGGAACTTTTTATTTGCTTTACTGTACAAAAGTCACAGAAAAGAAAGCTTTCTAAACCCAAAGTCATGACAATACTTGGAGAGCAGGTGGCGGGCCATGCTCATTTCAAGACCTGAAATTCTTAGTGCTTCTTTTGTCTGTACCTGGATCTACGGCGAAACATAAATTCTGTGAGTGCAGGGTCTTGCTGTGACTTTAAAAAGCAGGCAGTAAGGACTGACTTACACTTACACATACTGCAAAATAACTTTACATCACTTTATTTTACGGCCTTTCAAAACTGCAATTTAGAACATTTAAAACCAGTGAATTAAAAAGCTACTGCGATACAGAGATCACTTATTCAACAAAAATGCAAATAATATACTTCCAAATATATGTGACAGGAAGTGATGACAACAAAGTAAACAAAAAGCTTATAATCTGCCCTGTATTTTGATACAAGCTTGCCTTTACAATATTGCCACAAATTTCTAAATTTGCCATGAATTTCTATCTAGGTGAGAAAAAAACTGGAAAAAACTTTTCCTGTGTATCTTAAACAGCCCCAACTTTGGCAAACAGGTGTATGTAGATGAACTGATTTTCCCAACATGAATAAGCTGACCTTTAATTCCCACTTATTATTTGCTTTTTGCCTTTTGCTCTTCCTTTCCACGAATTTGCATTAGCATTTCATAAATCCCAGTCTACATTTAAACCATTGTAACGTTTCCTTATTTTAAATATTGATATGGTCATAAATTTTATTGCTGCCTCATTTTGGCTGTTCTTTTTTCTCGATGAGCTCTTTAAAAACAGACATTTTATTACTCTCTGTTACCAGTGTCTATCTGGTTACCTCCATTTGCAATCAGAGCTGTTTTCAAAGTGCAGAACCTTGTTGCTATCAAGTGTTGAGACCATGCAGTTGTGATTTCATTGCTGTTATACTGTTAGGATGAAGCTAACACATGCAAGAATCACACTTCATTTTACTTTGTAGGGATATCTTTCAACTGTCAAAATTAAAGAACTGGAAGTCATCTCTCTATTGGCACACCAGTTAGCTATGAAAAACCTAAAAACATAAAAGTTGCAAGATTTTCCTCTCCACAAACTATAGAGCTGTCCAAGAGAGAAGATTCTAATGTTGGGTACCCACGTCAACACAGTTCTGACAATCTACTGTTGTCACAAAGAAATCTGAATGTCTGTAAACTGATTGTTCTGGTCTTTGCTTGTTACTGCTATTAATCCAGCTTGAAAGATAATTCTTGATACCATTAACGCAATTAGCAGTTGCTGGTTGCCAGAAAATGTTACAATATTGACAAGTGTACATGAATATGAATGAATTTCACTAAATAACACCTAGGATGACAGTGGTCCAGTGGTGAAGAAAATACAAAGAAATACTAGTGAAATGGTTAATCCAAACAAACTAGCATCTCCTATAATCAAATTTGTGACTGGAAATCATAGTGGCCAAGGTACTTCCTCAGGATGATTTAAGTCTAATTAGGTCCATTACACAGATCTCCACTCCTTGAACAAATAGAGTAAATGACAACAACAGTAAGTTGTAATCCTCCAGAATGATCAACAACAGATGTACACACACATTTATTCCTGTATTTCTCAGAGACTTGTTGGCAGCAGCAGAATAGAATGACTAAATAATTCTGGCTTCTTTTCAAGGCCATGAAGGATAGTACGCTTATGCTTTTGAGATCTCTTTCCTCCTTCCTCCTAAGACCTTTGACCCAGGAATATGTCTTTTACTTGTACTCCAGTCTTTCCCTTCATCCCTGTTTTCTTTGATTACCCAGACAAAGCCCGAATATTTCAAGCTTCCTGCACTCAATTCAACTTTATGCAGACATCCACATGGAATTTTTTTCTCATAAAATTATGATTTGACAATTACAAGCAAACAAATTGTTTCCCTTGTCTATAATTAAGGACAAAAGCTAGTTACCTATTGAGGAATATAATTTTGAGATGCCGCTGTGTTAATTATACCTTTGGAAATAACAAAATTGCACAAAATCAAATTCCTTGTTCAGGAAGAGCCGAACAAAAAGTAACCGTGTCACTTGCACAAATTTCTTCAGTGAACAAACAATTAATGGCAGAGTTTAGAGTTTTGTCAGAGCAACTTTTATTCTCTCAGCTATCTTCTTCTGTCCTCAGTGGCTCTCCACTGCCAGAAGGCATCAAGGCTTCTGCAAGCACAAGACATCACTGGAGAAAAGTAATCCAGACACTAAAGAACTACAGTCATCTTGGCACATCACACTTTTACCCTTCTACACAACAGTTTTGAAGGATCTGACAAAGAAAAAGCTCACACTTTTCAGATTTACCTAGAACAGACATCGAATATGTTTATGTATTGTATTTGTAGAATAGTTATGGTAAATGGAAAGTGAGTAGTACATCTAGAAAAGCCATTTTAGATAGGGAGATCATTTAGCAATGGAGGAGTGTTGGTAAAGATGTGAGGACTGTAGTTTTTCACTAAATGTGAAATAGTTCTTACAATCATTTTAATGTTTTTGGAGAAAGGCCTGATGTTGAAGGAGTGCTGTCCTATTGCTAGAAGGCCATTATTGGCAGCAGAAGGTTTCTTTACAGAAGGAACTTAGCAGTAAGTAGGTAGTGTAAGCAAATACCACCCCCCCCTCCCCACGCTCCATCACATTAAAAAAAGAGCCTCTCCTGTACTTACTTGAAAACCGTTTACCTATGGATAGACTGTCTTTAAAAGTAACAACAGAATTTGGTCTGTCAGAGTATTCTGAGCTTGTAGTTCTTCGGGTTGGGTTGCAGAAGTATTTAGAAGTTTCAGAATTTATTTGTTTCAGAATTTCTTAATGACATTGTCCAATGTTGACTTCAAATGCATAGCCTGGAGGTAAATTTGCTTCTTGTATTTACAAATAGTGACCATAAAAGGTGAACAAAGATATACAAAAAAAGTAGTCAAAATCTGATTTTTTTTTTTTTTCTCCTCCTAGCATGCAGCAGTCTGTAGTGCTTAAACAGGAACTTTGACTCGTTGTCAAACTATGATCTTCAGGAACCTTGGCTATCACAGAATCATAGAAAGGGTTGAGGTTGGAAAGTACCTCTGGAGGTGACTCTGTTCACCCTTCCCCACTCAAGCAGGGTCATCAGTTGCTCAGGAGAGTCACCCAGGTTATAAGGTCCCCTAGAAAACTTTTTATTTCTTCTTTATGTGACGTCCTACAATGCTTTCTTTTGTAATCATGTAATGGCACAATTCAACAAAAAGACAAGGTTGCTTATGAATTTCATCATTGTTAAGTCTTATAAAAGCATTTTAACCTTTAAGTTTACATATTGGATTATTATATCATGAAGTATATAAAAGTATATCTTAACATAAAATATCACATTTCATATACTTAATATGATCCAACAAATGTGATTCATATTTAATGCACTTCAATATAAAACAATATACTTTTAAAAAAACCCTGATCACTCTGATCAAGAATAATTTCCGTAATTATCACAGCAGTTATTAAAAATAGATGAATTGACTTGTAAAATAGAATAATTTACTATGGTCACAAATCAATTTTCATAAGGGATTAGTGTAACAGCTCCATTTTTTTCAAATGTTTTAGCGAAGTATGAAAACAAAGAGTCCTGGAGGGCCT
Source organism: Pterocles gutturalis (assembly GCF_000699245.1). Taxonomy (NCBI): domain Eukaryota; kingdom Metazoa; phylum Chordata; class Aves; order Pterocliformes; family Pteroclidae; genus Pterocles; species Pterocles gutturalis. The sequence goes on along the minus strand of NW_010143768.1, from coordinate 12,750 downwards.
TGAAGGTTGGAGATTAGGAGTTTCTAAAGATATTCTAATGAACTGTCTGTATCACACATGAATTTACCTATGTTAATCGTGCTTGGATATTTGAAACAGAGACAAAATTTGCATTATTATTTATTTTTTGACTATGGTAATTACAAATTGCTCTTATATATGTGCAGAAAAATACATTTTCAGAAACATAGTTTTGAAACGGATTGTGTCAAGATGCTATTTACAAAGACATTTTGATCTGATATTAACCTCTGGAAAAGAACTGGTAGTCATCCTTGGCCATTTGCTGTAATTTTTTTTTTTCCAATCAATAAGCAGCACACAATGTACCAAGTTATTTTTGCAAGTGAGTTTTCCACACTTAAATAGATACCATATATTAACTTAGGACGATAAACTAATGAATGCTTCATGTCTGTGTGCTCTGCCAATAGCAAATAATGAAACCTTTAACCAGGACAACTGACAAAGCTCCAAATTCTTGAGAAGATAGTCCAGTGTTATTACTATCCCTGAACATTGACTGCGAAGGGAGACTAAAAATAGGATTTTCAAATGCAAAACCTGTTCCATATGTAAAGGTTTTCCTGTAAAAAATACTAACCTTTTTGCTCTCCTTAAAATACACAGAGATTTTTTTAGGTACTGAACGTAGTCCCAGCTATGCTGACTAGCCAGACTTTGTGAATTTCTCAGAGCACTCAGTTTTCCACTGGGGTTTTGTATGGAGAGTTGAATCACCCTGCTGTATCATACCAAAAAAAAAAAATATAGAGGAAAGGGCAGTGGATCCTTTGAAAATAAGGAGGAGATGGAAATCACCAATGTTTTAGTAGTGAGTTTAGGGAATATAATCTCCTAGTATTTCTTTAAATGCTTTCCACTTGGTGACAGTATTTTGGATATCTTTGAAATATACTCAGCTCCTATACTCATAAAATATACTTTTCATAGGGCCTTTAAAAGTTTAAGCAGATCAATTCTTCCTTTAGAGGGAAATGTAACTACATTTTTAATGTCTCTCCTCCTGCAAATGCTTATCCAAGTGCATCACTTTTAATAGAAGACCAACCTCATTTAGTGTAATGTAAATGCCAAGAGTATGCTCAGAATTACACTGTTCATAGGAACTGGCATGTACCTTTGTCTATATAACCTATTTGATATTTATTTTATAGATAGTCAATACAATATCTAACATAAAAATTGCAGACAGAGGTACAAAAGTGTATGCTCAGATACATAAGTCCAGGTGGCGGCCAGTCACCAGTGGTGTTCCCCAGGGTTCAGTTTTGGGGCCTGTCCTGTTTAACATCTTTATCAATGACCTGGATGAGGGGATTGAGTGCTCCCTCAGTAAGTTTGCTTATGATACCAAACTGAGCGGGTGTGCTGATCTCCTTCAGGGTAGGGAGGCTTTGCAGAGGGATCTGGACAGGTTGGACTGATGGGCTGAGGCCAATTGTATGAGGTTCAATAAAGCCAAGTGCCGGGTCCTGCACGTTGGTCACAACAACCCCCTGCAACGCTACAGGCTCAGGGGTGAGTGGCTGGAAAGCTGCCCAACAGAGAGGGACCTGGGGGTGTTGGTCGACAGCCAGCTGAACATGAGCAAGCAGTGTGCCCAGGTGGCCAAGAAGGCCAACGGCATCTTGGCCTGCATCAGAAATAGTGTGGCCAGCAGGACTAGGGAAGTGATTGTGCCCCTGTAACCAGCACTGGTGAGGCCACACCTTGTATCCTGTGTTCAGTTTTGGGCCCCTCACCACCAGAAGGACATTGAGGTGCTGGACAGGTCCAGAGAAGGGCAACGAAGCTGGTGAAGGGTCTGGAGCACAGGTCTTACGAGGAGCGGCTGAGGGAAATGGGGTTGTTTAGTCTAGAGAAGAGGAGGCTGAGGGGTGACCTTATCACCCTCTACAACTACCTGAAAGGAGGTTGTAGTGAGGTGGATGCTGGCCTCTTCTCTAAAGTAACAAGTGATAGGACAAGAGGAAATGGCCTCAAGTTGCACCAGGGAAATCTTAGGCTGGACATTAGAAAAATTTCTTCACTGAAAGAGTGATCAGGCATTGGAACAGGCTGCCCAGGGAAGTAGTGGAGTCACCATCCCTGGAGGTGATCAAGAAACGTGTAGATGTGGTGCTTAGGGACATGGTTTAGTGAGTTATGTGGTGTTGGGTTGACTATTGGACTTGGTGATCCTTGAGGTCTTTTCCAACCTTAACGATTCTATGATTCTATTCCATGATTCTACGATAAAGTGTATATTTTCACTATTTATGCACAAGAATAGTATTATATGTTAGGATACAAATCAGTAAAAAAATTCTCAATTATGTCTTCTTTGAATTATTTTTATTTCTGTTTTCTTCAGTTTTGGATACTAGCATGAAATTGTGTACTAAGTACACAGGTTGTGATGTACAGCTTTTGAAAACCTCACTGGGGAAGGACATTCTGATACTCACACAACCCAAGGTACCTTCTTCTTGTACTTCAGTTACTAAAGGACCAGAAGCCACTTTAAGTCCTTGTGCTTTTTTACACACAGAACTACAATTATCACTATTAATAGTGCTAGGTAGCTTTCCATGTCTGTACTGCTGGACAAGCTCAAATTAACAGAGTATGAAAGGAAGTACATGCCCAGAGAAGCCCTTTCTCTACATCAGTGGAAGCTTTCTGTCTTCCAGGTCCCTTTGGAAGCAGATTTCTCCAGGCACAGATTCTGTAACTTGGTAGAACAGTAAATGAAAAGCACAGATCGTTAATGTACACCAACCCGAATCATTAGGTAAAGTGAGCACAGACAAATGTTTGCTTTAAGCCAAACCAAACAAAGGGTAGAAATGAGAAAAAGTAGCCCATCCTCACATGACAGACAACTTTGGTTTGGTAAACAGGTCTGAAAAGTACTTAGCAGGGTCATACACAGTCTTACTTGCTCAGTGGCTTACCGCATTATACGATTCTAGTAAATCCAAACAATCTTTGAAACTTCCTTTTGTGCCCAGAATTCTTCCTTTTGCTTTCTTCTTACCTAAATTGAAATGATCATATACAAATATATCTCAGCGGTTATAGTTCATAATATCCATGGTTGTCACATCACCTAGATGTATTGGAGCTGAAAGAAGAAGCATGTCTCCTTCTGCTGGAGGCATGTCTGTCTTTCTTCTGCTTAGGAACACCAGAATAAAGAGGCCAAAATATTTGTTAGGCTGTGACGGACAGCATCCTGGTAGCACTGAACAAAGGACCAACTGCAGTGGTGTTTACATGCCCTGGTAACTTACATAGGGTTGATGAACCAGTATAACCTCTGATTTTGGAAACCATTGCACTGGTAGAAATATCTACAAACATTTTTTCCTTTCATTTCTTTTTTCTCTTCATGAATGTTGTTCCAAACACACAAGAACACTCTTGCTGTTCTTCCTGTCTGTTCCTTGAGGTGTTATGAAGTAAAATAACAATCCTTGCTGAACAAAAAACATGTAAGTTGCTGCTTTGTTTTTTCTGTAACTAAAATACACATTTTCTCCCCCTGATTTCTTCTTAGTGAAATCATACACAAAATAATTTTCATGTATCTAGCACTGTCCTGTGCCCAGAAAACAAGTACAAGTCCACTCCCTCTTTTATTTTTAAAAATATGTGTCACAGCAAATGTCCCAACTGAAAGTACTCCACATCCCAAGTTTGTCTTGTTATTTCTTATAAACCTGTTTAGAAAAGGGGCTCTGTGTGTGTGTGTGTGTGTGTGCGCGCGCGCGTGTAGAATGAAAGGCAATTAATGTGATGGAATGAGATAATGATTTATCTCTTGGTAGCAAGCTTTATTGTTTCAGATTGTAGTGACGGCACTCAGTATATTGTCATATGTACTGAGACACCTCCATCATCAGTATCATCACTGCATTTTGCCACCTTGGGAGTCAGCATGCAAAGCAAAAAATTGCAGCATTCTTTCAAGCTGCACTTTTTAAACAGTGTCTGCTCACGTGAGTCCACAAAACCAGCTGCTGCTCACTACAGAGTCTGCAGGGGGAAACTGTTATAAATGCCCTGAGATTTGGCATGTTATTTAAAGAGAATTATGCAAAGCCTAGGATTTCTGGCTCCTTTATTATGTGAAAAGAGAGGTCAATCATATCAGTGATATTTGAATTAACATCTTTCTGATCCTAAGACCATTGCTGTTCTCGATGGAACAGCTTATGCCTTCTACTACTTTTCCTGGAGGCCCCCAAAATGACATTATATTTGTTACCTATTTCTTACTCAGAACCAATAACATAGTGACTTACTCTTCTCTTTCCTTTGGTGTTCCATCTCCTCAAGATCTTGAAGAAAAGCAGCTTCCAAATATTAGCCACATGTCACCTCCTTCTGAGATCAGTTTTATGCCTTGCAGCATCAAAATGAATTGGATCTAGGCAGGGAGATGTGGAACAACGCACAGCCAACCAAGCATATAGGTACTGAATGCCGTGTCAAGAAGAAATATTCAGTGGGATACCCTGTGTTCAGAACTGCTCACTGCCTCAGTGCCTCCAGCTTCTGAAGGATGTCCTGTAGAAAAGTGTAGGTACTGGTTGCAATAAAGCCATGTATGTTGCTGTATGGTATTTTGCTACAGCCTCCTTCTCAATGCATTCAGCAAGAGTGTACTGACCTGCCTGGCATCTCAAAAAAATGCATCTTAGGTAACATTATCTCCTTCCCCTTTTCCCCATTACATATGCAAGCAAAAGTGTACTTCTGGCATGAAAGATGGAAGGATTTGGGAGACAGTAAGGCTGATGACAGAGGTGTTTGAGGGGAGAGAGAATGAAGTAAATCTGGAAAAGAGGAAATGAATGAAAGAGAAAATAAACAAAAAGGTAATCCAGGGTCTTGGAATAGAACCAGGAAGCTGGAATTTGAGAAAGAAGAGATTTAAGGAGAAGTATAGTCATTTGACAGAGAGAAAGGAGGCATTAGAAGATGTAAGAAGTAGATTATGCTGGAAGGCACTGTTATGTATGTGGTTGTAAGAGAATTAAAAGAGACTGGTACCTTCAGTGGTGTTGTGGTTTAAAGGCCACCCCACAGCCTCTTGCTGAAAACCTTGTGGGCTGAGGCAAGGACAAGGAGGGATCACGCACCACTTACAGTAACAGGCAAGAAACTGACTTGACTTGGGGAAACACAAAAACAATTTAATTCATTAACAAAAAAAACCACAGCAAGATAATGAGAAGGAGAGTTACATCTTAAAAAGGCATCTCTCCCCCACCCCTCCCTTCTTCCCAGGCCCAAAGGTGTTGTTCCCAATTTCTCTACTTTCTCTCCCCCAGCGGTGAAGGGGGCAGGGAATGAGGGCTGTGGTCAGTCCATCACATGCTGTCTCTGCTGCTCCTTCCTCCTCAGGGGACGGCTCCTCACAGGGTCCAGTGTGGGGTCCCCCTCACAGGAGGGCCCATCACAAACTACTCCAACATCAGTCCTTCCCACAGGGTCACAGTTCTCCGATGACTGCTCTGGTGTGGGTCCCTTCCATACATTCACAGACTCCTTCGGGCACAGTTACTTCTTCCAGCCTGGGGTTCTCCACGGCTACATCTCTATAAGCAGGCGAGCTCTGCTCTCCATGGGCTGCACGGGGACAATGGGCATCACCGTGGTCTGCACCATGGGCTGCACGGGGACAATGGGCATCACTGTGGTCTGCACCATGTGCTGCACAGGAACCTCTGCTCTTGGGCACCTCCTCCCTCTCCTTTCTCTTCTCTGACCTTCGCAATTATCTTTCTCACATCCTGCTCCTCTCTCCACCTCAGGTTCTTTCGCTGGTGCCTGAGAAACTCCCGGCTCTTGGGTGGGGGGTTTGCGCTGGGTCTGCTGGGCCATGGCGGAGGCTGGGCAGGCAGCTGGACAGATGGGCCAGGCCCTGCCCGGGGCCGCACCCCGCTCCATGCGTTGTGCTCCCTCTTAAACATGTCATTCACAGAGGCGCTGACTGGCTTTAGCAGTTACTGACAGGAGCCATTACTGTGGCCCCTCCCCTGCTACCAAACAAACCCATCAGACAAAACCACAAGTGGGAGGAAAGAAACCTGTTTGAACATTGTTGCTAAACCAAACAAGAGTTCACAGAGAGAAATCAAGAGGAGGAAAGGGAAGGTAAGTCTAGAGAAGGAAGAGTCTCTATTTCTTTGTCTTCTGGGTTTTTGTTTTTTTTTAATCATAACAGCATCCTGAATATGCAGAACCTACTTGAGATTAAAAATGTGAATCATGTTGCTATCATTCCATAAACATCGGAGTCGAAATTTATTGCCTCAGTTGTGTCCTTTCTGATTTCTCAGTGTATGAACCAAATGAGAAGATACCAGCAAATTCTTAGGTTGTGGATTTGATTTCCACCCATTCACATTTGTGCAAGCTTGGGTCTGTATAAAAAAAAAAATTATATGGAGGTCACTGAACTATATTTGCATCTTAAAAAGATGTCTGCTGAACTTCATAATGAATGGGTTGTCATTTTTTATAACAGAACTTTGAGAAGTTTTTTTTTCCCTTGTTGAAAAATAAATCCTCTGATTGGAAAACTGTGACTAATATGTGACTTCCCTCACAGGGCTAGTTTAATGCAGAAAAGTGATTTTCAACACCAAAAAACAAAGGACTTGGCACCCAAGCTTGCTAATAATCTGGATTCAATACAACAGATTTAATCTTTCCATTCCTTTTCCATTAATAACTTCTTTGGCTAAAATATAGATTTTTCTCATGGTCCTAATTTCTATTTTAATTAAATTGCTGAGAATGAAAATGATTAGAGAATGTTGTGTGTTGAGCAGATTTGTTTAGATAATGTGGTTTTAACACCTCTTGTTCTGCCCAAAATAGACAGTCTTCCTTAAAAGGATGTGATAGTGCATAGTTTATATACTGCACTCTGTAAGAGAGTAAATGTTCAGTGGGCTTCCACTCAGTGATTAATGGATGGGATGGAAGGAACATAAACTGAAACAATGGAAAGGTAATATAAACAGAGTGGTTATAGGTTGTTTTTTTTTTTTTCAGTAAAATTCAGTAATCTGTTTACACAGATCAGTCAAGGTCATACTGTAGAAATCTTCATTCTGATATCAGAATTCATGGAATTTGCAGTATTTTGTATTTTAGATTTAAAATAAGGTGAACACAATGCTCATAAGAAGTGCTGGATTAATAGCACTCTATACTAAAGACTTCAGATTGTCCTGCCAATAAACTTAGAGCTACCTCTGGAACAACTGAGTTTAGAAATGAGATAATAATTTGATTTTCTATAAAGTCCTTGACTTGAACATAATTATCAAATATTACACCATTTTTGTAATGTGGACACCTGTCCACTAAAAGTTGAACTGAAACTCTTCCTAGTCATACACTGATAATCCAGTCACAGACACTTTTCTGTATTTTTAATTAGGAAACACATTCTCTGAAGTTAATGGGAGCTATGTTGGGGGAAAGAAATTACTTTAATTGAATCTGTACAAATTGATCAGATTCAACCAAAGTGGTTTAAATTTGGCCATCCTTAGACAGACTTAAAGCCAAGACAGAGCACAATAGGGTCCACTCTAGAAAAAAAAAAAATCCTTCTTTTCGTACTGTAGATATTTGTCAATATTGTTGTTAAAATACTTATAGGCCCATGGCAATAATGACTTTAAACTATTAACTGTAGGTAACTGTAAGGAGGGAGGTGCTGAGAAGAATTTTCTTTTATATTTTTCTTTTTTCCCCTTTCCCATTCTATCTTGCAAGGTTTCATAATGCAACACCTCTGCTAGCAGAGTCCATATCTTCCCTCCTAGTGCTTATCTATGCTTCTTGACTTACTAGAAGGAGGCAACCTGAGAGGAATGGAGAAACACTCCCTCCCTCAGATGACTGAGCAGTGTATTCTATAACAATCCGATACTGAAGAAGCAAAAGGTTCAAGGTCAGGGAAAAACCCAGGCTTCTCCTTCTCCTCCCTCTGCCCCCTGCTCAGGCCCTAGACAGTACAGAATTGCCATATATGAGGCTGTGATCTGAACCTCCTTGAGGTCTGGCAGGAGGGTTCAGACTTATGAGGCTTCACTTGGAGCAGCTGTTGTTAGTTTGTGAGATACTCTGCTTTTCCACAAGGTGTTTTTAGAAACTTTTATCTAAAAGCAGCTATGTAAACTAAACAGCAGTGTCTCCTTAGGAACTAGAAGTCAGCGCTCAAATAAAAGATTAACAAAATCTTCCAGTTCTGTTAATCAGTTACGACATTAGTATCTTCCTCTTGTTCTTGAATTTTAAAATACGTGAATTCAGTTACTTGCTGTCAGAACTTACATCAAGTAGAGTTATACAGCCTGTGATCTCTAACCTATGAGTAGAGAATGGTGCCTTTAGCCTCCCTAGTGTGTGTTGAGCAACCATGAAGTAATCACACACGAAGTAACACACCATACCTCTTTCTGTCTGATCGTTGTAAAAGGTGTGAACTAGCAAATTGACACTTGGCTATTGATTTTCTGTTATTGGATCCGATTTTCCTCTTCTGATATTAGAAAATATTGCTGATATTCTAGTCTTAGCTCTCTGCTGCTGTCATTAAAATTTAGGGGTACCTTCTTCCCATGGTGGCTACATTTTGAAACCAGAAGAAAACAAACAATAAATACACCTCATCTACTATACTGTATTCAAACTGAAAGCAAATCTTGACACAGACCTCCTGCACCTGTGTGCTTACATACATTATATACATATGCATGATTTTTTAAAAAGAATACCACCAGATTGTGTTCTGTATTCTAAGCGTATTCTTTCCAAATTGTTAGCAGAGTTCTCACCACATCTGAGATACTCCAAATACACTAGAAGTAAAAGACAAAGCTGTCTCCTCTATCTACAAATCTTATTTTTTTTTTACATATGCTGCTGTTTATTTTCAGTTTGTGGCACACACTCTAGTGCACTCTGATAAAGCTGATCCTGCTTCATCATCTCCGAGTCCCTGCAGATTTTCATGTACTGTGTGATTAATTACTAGATTTCTAGGCCTTTTGTTCTTTTCAGTTAAAAAAAAAAAAAGAACAAAAAACAAAAAAAAAAAAACCCAAACCCAAATGTACAAAAAGCTAGCACAAGTTCCCCAAGAAGCAGAAAAAAACGAGCCAGATTTTCCTTGTATTTATGTGCTGCATCACCTGATTCCACCACCCCTTTCCCACCAACTAGCTTGGGTCTGTGGTAGGGCACACTGTGTGGCTGGCTCAGTGCAATGAATGTGCAAGGGAGAGTGTGTCGACCAGCCTGCTTGTCTCCTTCACCTGCTGAATCTCTGTTTCCACAGAAGAAAAATTAAAACAGATTTGAGACCTGTAGGATACGAGACCTGAATCCTCCTTCGAAATGGATTTAAAATGTGCTGGCACATAAAGAAGTTGTTTGGAATGCCAGGTGGATCATGGAAGTGTATAAAGCCTCATCTTTTTAAGACAGCAGGGAAAAAATAGTGACTGTGGCAAAAATGATCACAAAAAATGACAGTTACAATCACTTTCTTCTCCATACCTCTGTCTCTAATGACCTAAATTTAATCTCTTAAAAGATTTATATGAATCACAAATGTTTACAAGATAAAGACAAGTACTGACAGTATCTGCTAGGGTACTAAATCAGCATTTAAAAGATGTGTACTCAAAGTGTGTTAGCTGAATAAATTTTTGTGTATAGACAACATGTGTTTACTTGTCTAGTAGTGTTTTATTATTTAATAATAGGAGCTCACAGTGTCTGTAGCTTATAAATGAGAACTTTCAAATATCAGCACAGCAACTCAGGAATGTTTCTCATAATCTAAGTCAATGCCTAACACACGCACTAATGCAGTTTTTTGACAAATCACCTGTCAGATTTCAGCCAACAGCTTGTCATATGTTAATCATAAATAACTGTAATATATGGCTATCGTAATGTATGCAACCAAAAAAAAAAAAAAAAAGAAAAAAAAAGGGAGAGGCAACTACAGAGCAACATTTCTGGTCGTCCTCCCCCTGCCCCCACTTCCCCCTCCTCTTCTTGATCTTGCCGTGTAGTAACCCAATGTCCACTGTTTCCAGTTGTTAATGGAATGTCCTACTGTGCTAAAGAGCTTAGTGGGATGCCATTTACCAGGGACACAAGCAACAATCCAAGGCAGAACAGCCGAGAGGAAAATAATACTGCACACTATTAATAGAGTACTATTTAATATATGAAATTCATGAGACTGAGACATGAAGGAGTTATGTCTGGTCCTTTACTTGAAGAGCTATGGCATAAGTCACTCAGAGTATGGTTGCAGGAAAGTTGACCTATTTCTCTTCTTCCTTTGCTATGTCTTTTTAATTTTAAAGCCACACTTGCATCCTGCACTTCACATCAAACATGCACTGCTGGTATGTAGCCTCATTGAGGACACTGAAAGCAGCTGCATGAAGAACAGGATTTAAACAGTTAACTTCGAATGACGAGAGAAAGAAGGCTGTTTTTATAAAAACTCAGAGGGAATACATGATACTTAATTCCAAATGACATAAAAGACTTCTTCTTTCTACCTTAAAAAAAAATTAATAGAAGATTCATATCTTCCAAACCTAATTTAATTACGATCTTAGAGATTGTTCAGTGTTTTACAGGAAACATTTCAAAGTTAATAAAATGTGTAAATGTTTTTCGAGTTCAGTGCTGTACTAACCATAGAGTAACTTACTGCTGCAATCTTGGCAAAAATAGAACACCAGTGCAGAATGCCGTGTTTTAATTTTTTATGTATTTTGGAAAAAAAAAAAATCCACTTGAATGAGCAGTTTGTAACAGATGAATTATGCTTCTTGATGTGCTATCTCCTCTTAACAAGGAAGGAATCTTAAAGGTATACTACCAGACCACATACATACATTTATGTATGCATAAGTGTACACTACTATCTTAAGTATAAAATTTATGCTTCTGATAGCAAGTGATGATATGCAGTAGAGCAGCAGTAAGTATACAGTGTTTTAATGCTGCTTCATGAATTTAGGTTAATTTTTTTTGTTTGCTTTAGCATCACTACAAAACCTGGAAATCTTGTAAATAATATTTACAAGATCTGGTTTTAATACTACTATAGAAAGAAATGCATTTATTCCTAACGTGTACTGTGATGTTGACTGAACAGAAGGAAGAGCAATACAACCTGCTTATGACTGTAAGATAATGGAAAGCCAAATGTAGTCCCAAAAGTCACATCCATATTGTGATACCACATGAAAAATATAAAATGCATGGGTTTATTGCTCAGTTCTTCAATGTCATGCAAGGATCACAGCATGAAGAGCACTAAAACAGCTAAGTATATTGATAAAAACTGCTGGGACATAACATTAGAACCTGAAATACCTATTAAGTATTGCCATTTCAAAGCAAATACGGCCCTGCAGTCATTTGAATCAAAGGGGCAAAGGTGGGGATTTAATTCTTGCTTTCTTTAACAACATTTATGACAATAAAGATAAAATAGCATTTTAGCTTTTGATTTTTGTTGTTTTACTTTGAAGCCATAGTTGCTTGTTCAAAAGTTAGTCTTTTATTGAACAGTTCTTTTTGTCAAGACAAAACGTAGTCATTCACGCTACATTTTGTATGTTTACATTTTCATACAAAGTAATTTTTTTACAAAATTATTCGGTATTTTGAAAGATACAATTTGGAAAGAACTAGTTCTCCTTTAAGTGTAAGATTCCTTGAGGGACCTTCAAGAAGAAGACAACGATTTATAGGACTTGGGTGAACAAAGTTTACCTTCACTTCCATCAGCCTTCATGTTGGCAGCACTACCTTCCAGGGGCTGATAAAATAGCATTACACGATAGAAAATATCCAAATCCCTTTCCTGTAGAGAAAAGTAGCAATGATGCACAACAAACTTTGCATGAGCCACCATAACCGATTTTAGAATGAGAGGCTACACAGCAAGTCAGTACTAAATTCAGGACAAGAGGCACTAGTCTCGCCAGTACTGCACTCGCAGCTTCATACATGCAGAAGCCAGTAAGACAGCTTTTGTGGCATCGATCTTAATGGGCTCCCGTCACTGTAATGACTTACTGGCGTTTATTGTGTTTACCCTAACACCTTACCCCCATTTTACACAGGAACTGTGGCATGGACAGCATATGCTCCAGGCTTCTGAAGATGGTTACAAGCCAATAGTGAGGTTTTCCAAAGCACTTTGCAGTTGAATGCTATTGTTTTCACCTACACCCTATGCGCTGTTGCTTCTTTGCAGAGGATTAAACCGGTAAGAAAAGCAGGGACCCCAGGACTCGCCACCATTGCAACAAGCAACACGTGGTGCCACTCCGTGTGAAATCTGACCATTCTTCAGACAGAAAATCAGGGACGTGCCCTATACGAGCATGACTGAACAAGTAAATATCCCAAACATTGCTCTGTAACACCCCTCAGAAGACCGGCTGATGGACCGGCAGATGCGGTGACCCCCGGTGAACTAACCAGCCGGGTGCGAACCGGACAAGCAGTAACACTTAAAGTCGGGTCAACTTCACTTGTCCAGGGATATTTCCGCGGGTGGAAGGGGGGGGGCGGCACACACACGACAGGACCACTGGCAGCATCGCTGGCACCCGCAGCCTCCCTCCCGGCCTCCGCCGCACGCGTGTGCGCCCAATTTCCCCCCCT
>NW_010143767.1:0-928 GCF_000699245.1 Pterocles gutturalis | reverse complement strand
GTCCCTCCGGTGTCCCCTCTGCTCCGCAACCCTGTGCCCAGGGCTCATTGGTGACCTCCGCCAGCTCCTTGCAGGGTCCCCGCTGTCCCTGGTGGGTTTTCCTGTGGAGGATGCTGAGTCCTAAGGGTCTGACCCAACTCCCAGTAGTCTCCCAGTGGCCACCACCAACTGGTTGGTAGCACCTTCCCACCATAAATGCCCTGCAGGAGCCATCCTCTCAGCCCACTGGGTGTCCCAGGGGGTCCCAGCACCCATGGGTGGGTGCAGGGGGTCTGGACGTGCCATGGGGCCATGAGCTCCCCCTCCCTGGACGTGGGGAAGGAGGGCAGGGAGTAGCCCGGCCCAGGCAGTGATGCCTGTGCGGTGCCTAGGTGCTGGGACTGGCCCAGGGCAGCGTGAGCGACATGCTGTCACGACCCAAGCCGTGGAGCAAGCTGACGCAGAAGGGACGGGAGCCCTTCATCCGCATGCAGCTCTGGCTCACCGACCAGCTGGGCCAAGGCATCAGCCAGCAGCCCACCCCCTCCCAGGGTAAGTGTCACCACCGTCCCCACGGTCCCCACAATGTGGCATCAGTGTCCCCGGCGCTTCTGCATCCGCCCTATGCATACTACCCCCATCCCAGTGTTGGGGAGGGCTGCCCCCCAGAACCCCCACCTGTACCCCAGTCCTGGGAAACCCCTTTCCTCCCCCTCCCCTCTGATGCATCCAACTCATTCTGAACCCCCTTAATTAGTCGCTTAGATAATTTAAGGCTGTTAGATCCTCAAATGGTATTTTGCCAGAAATGGGTTTTGAAAGTCACCTAGTTTTAAAAAAAAAAAGGGGAAACCACAACACAAACCCTTGGGTTTGTGCCTGGCATGAAGAAGTAACTGGTATTTTTTTAAATTAGTGGCGTTTTCTGTCTAACTATTCCATCGCCTCC
>NW_010143766.1:0-1086 GCF_000699245.1 Pterocles gutturalis | reverse complement strand
GGAGGGATGGTCAACTCCGGGGTCGGGAGGTGGAGGGATGGTCGCCTCCGGGGCTGGCCACGTGCCACGGCAGCTCTGCACTTCCAGCTCCAGGGTCGTGGCAAAGTTGGCGCGTGGATATCCAGGATCCCACCCGGGGGCACAGCTCCGTACCTGCCTGCGCAGCTTCGCTTTGACTCCTCTCCCCTCTGCTCTTGGGGATGGAGATCTTCCGCTAACTTCACCGTTCTTCTGCCTCCCTCTCGTCCCGGTGCCACTGCTCTGGAAACAAGCGGCCAGATCCCCTCTGGCTTTGCAAACTCAGGCGCTGTCTCATCCCAGCTGGAGACACAGTCCTCGTTGGGTGAATCACCCCGAAAAAAACCCCGTGGAGCGGCTCCGCTGCCTCCCGACCCCATCCCTGCACCAGGCAGGGATGGAGACAACCAACCGCCTCCTGTCCCCTCCTGGGACACCAGCACGAGCGTGTCACTGTCATCTTGGAGGACGGGAAGCTGTGAAAACTCCAGGAACAGCCCGGGAACCACTCACCGGTCGGTCTGACGCCGTCTGCGGAGGGCACAGGCTGCGGGACACGTCGCTGTCGCTGTCTCAGGGTCCTTGGGGATGAATTTAAGGTGCGTGAAACACAGGAGTCCTGCACGGGGGTCTCTGTTCTCGGTCGCAGAGGACGTCGGCAGGAGGTGCCGGACCATTTGATGAGTTTCAGTCCCGGACCCAAATCAACTCCTCATCCCACTCCTCCTCCGCCGGGTTAGTCCAGTCCCCAAAAAGCTTTTCCTTCGCACTGGTGCTCCGAGGGGCTCTTTTTCCCTCTTTCCTTCCGATGAACCATAAACTGCCTTCTTCCTAAATTCACCTTATGCAAGAACCTCCTTTAAACCTGCACCTGCTCCGGTCCTGCCTCCAGCAAACCCCCAGCAACGCTTAAACCCCTGATGGGAACCAACGCTTCCCACCTCCCTGCCCTCCAGACCAGCAGCGTGACAATTTTTGAAGCCTCCCTACCCACCCCAAGCAGGCTCAGGCTGTCTGGGACCCACTTCCAGCCCATCTGAATGGAGATTACATTTATTTTTCTGATCG
>NW_010143765.1:0-3524 GCF_000699245.1 Pterocles gutturalis | reverse complement strand
AATATATAAAAATATATAAATATACAAATAATTGATACACAGTGAAACTACCCACTACCCAATGACCAAGGCTCAGCCCATTCCCAGGTAACAATCCTAGAGCAGGGAGAGTCACAAATTGAAATTGTGGAAAAGAGATAAGAGTCCAAGCGTCTGAGAGCTGACCAAGAGAGCAAGACAACCCTGAAAGAGGGGCGACACAGAGAAAGAGGAATGACCTGGAGCGAGAACTTCTAGACAGATCCTCATCTGTATACTGGGCATGACATGCATGATATGGAAAACACTATTAACCAATTTGGGTCTCAATCCTAAACCTAAGGTCAAATCAAAGGCTAGTGATCGGGGCTGTGCTCCCTCCCAACTTCTCCTGAACCTACAAACACTGGCACAGCAGAGAGTCTGAAAAGACCTTGACTGTCCTAACAGCAACCATAAACATCAGTATGTTATCAGCCTTCTTCTCAGCACAAATCCAAAACATAGCCTGCTACTAGCTACTATGAAGCAAGCTAACTCTGTCCCAGCAAAAACCGGGACACTAGTACACTTGTAAGCTAATATACTTGTGCCAATCACATTCCACTGTTTTTTCTCCACTGGTTTCCTGACTGCTCAGTTCTTCTTGCTTGCTTATTTATTGTTTTCTTGTAGTGTTTGTTTGCAACATGATCATGTCTAAACCCATGTATCAGTACTAATAGCCTACCACCACTGTTGTCAGAAGGTAAGTGACTTTTCTTCCTCCATCTCTGTATCTTTTTCTTAGTGCTGACACAAAAATTTGTACAGTCAGAAGTTAAAATCTGTACAAATACCTGCCATTAAAATCTAGAGACCTGGATTTCTAAAGTCAGTGAGCACCTGAATGTGCAGTTGCACATGTAGGCATCTTTTGAAAATGCTGTTAGATTTGTATTTTCATATCTCTGAAATTAAATGCATTTCACAATCTAGCTCTTAGTCCATAACATTTAAAAATTTAAGCTCTAACTTTTGGCTCTTCAGTTCATTCTGTCTAGAGCCTAGCAGACCAATTTACATGGTAACAGGAGTGTTTGACAATATCCATCAATGTACTGTATGTAAAATTAATGCTCAGAGAGTATTTTATTTTTTATTTTATTTATTTTCTAAACATTTTCAACCATCTTTACTTTATAGCTACAGCAGTTTTGTTAAACATTGTTTAAATCACCCATTCATGGCACGTTACATTGAACTGGAGCCTGTCAAGTGTTGGAGTCCATCCCAATAAATCTTATGTCACATTACACTGAACTGTGTCATCTAGGGACTAGAGTGTAATGTGAATGTCAAATTGTCATCTATGGTTACATTTCCTAAGGGAAGCAGTGGAAACCCCATTATTAGAATAATTTAAAATAAGACTGGGTAAACTACTAGAAAATTATACTGTGGGGAACAATCTCACTTTGGCAGGAAGGAAGAAATAATAGGGTTTTTTCTTCTGTCTTCAACTTTTGTTAACCTGCAAGGCATGACATGATAGGTTTTGTTTTGTTTATGTTACACATTGCTTAATAGACATTTACTATCCAGTATTTTTTGCTTCATATGTAGTGTCATGCAGAGATATCACCCATTTACACAATTTATTATTATAAACAGATCACTTTTTGTTGTTCTAAAATGGATTGCTATCAAATAGTAAAACTGAGTTGTTAATGTTTGTCTTATTTTTCCTATTGCTGTCTTGTTTTCTTAGCTATTGAGGCTTAAGTGTAGAATCTAGCAAATAAAAACAGAGAAGAGTAAGACAGAAAAATCTCAGGTATTTTAAAAATTTGTGGACATCTTCTGCAATAATCTGTTATTGAAATTCAAATAAAACCCAGATATGATAATGCAAACTATGGAAAAAAATAATGCATAATACAAATAAAAAAATTGTACAAATAAAAAATTTTGTTCTGTCATTATTAAATCTACTCCTCAATGGATATGGAATTGGCTGGATGGTCACACTCAAAGCATTGTCTCAATGTCCAAGTGGAGACCAGTGACGAGTGGTGTTCTGCACGGGTCAGTATTGGGACCAGTGTTTAACATTTTTGTTGGTGACATGGGACAGTGGGATTGAGTGCATCCTCAGCAAGTTTGTCGATAACACCAAGCTGTGTACTGCGGTCAACACAGGGAAGGGATGCCATCCAGAGGGACCTTGACAGGCTTGAGAGGTGGGCCCATGCAAACTTCATGAAGTTCAACAAGGCCAAATGCAAGGTCCTGCACGTGGGGCAGGGCAATTTAAACACAAACACAGGCTGAGCAGAGAATGGCTTGAGAGCAGCTCTGACGAGAAGAATATGGGGGTGTTGGTTGTTAGTCACAGCCAGCAACAACTTTTGTGTTGATTTAGTGTAATTTGACTGCCTTGATATAGTGCTGACAGAACTTAAGAAGAATGCATAGGATGTCTAAATTTTATTTGAAATGAATTGTAGGGTTGACTGAGGAAATATTGAGGAGTAATGGTTGACACAGACAGAAATAAAGACTGATACAGGGAGATAGATAGTACAAATAATTCCATAGGTATATACAGATAGATTATCTCCTAAAGCTAGAAATAGGTGCTGCTTTTGCAGGCAGGATTAACTACGGCTTCCAAAGGGTCCCTTCTTCTTTGATTCTATTGCAGTGACTGCATGAAAAACTCATGAAGAAAATTTTCTCTTCTCTTGCTGTGCCGTTGTCAGGAAGATGCTAAGTGAACAGTTTTGTTAACTTTAGAGAACTGTGAAGTAAGGAATCATGCTGCAGACACAGGAATGAGTGCAGCGTAAGGGAAGTGCTGAAAGTCTGTTGACTTTTGCAATTTCCAGAAATAATATTTTGGGGACAGTTGCAATGAGTAAACCCATACCTTGTATTGATTCAACCAAGGCTCAAAGACAGAATTCACACTCTAGTCTCAGGGGTACAAAACTTGCAATCTCCTAATAGGAATGCAGCTACATTACATGAAAAAAATAATAGTTCTTTAACTCCTTCTATTCCTATAGAGTATGTGAGAGCATAGAAGAACACAAACTCTTCTTTCATCCTTTCCATTCACAATGTGATGATTTTTCCACAAACTCTCAAACAATTTATCCTGTGTCATCGTCTATGACTACCGGACATTATCCTGCTCTGCTTACTTAATCAAAGAGAAATATTTCTCCTCCTGTCAGTAACTACTTTGGAACCTAATGAAAAGATTAATATGTCTGATTATATTTTCCTGTTACGCAATGTTTTCTTCAGATAAGTGACTGAGTCCTCAGAAGCACGATGCAGTTAGATTAACACAAGCTTTCATTTGGAAGTGTGGGAAAGTTTAAAATGATTTTGCATTATCCCATCAGCCTCTGCCAGTGAAGACTGATTATGATTTTTATTTAGATACACTGATGGCGTGCTTAATTACTGAGAGTGTCTGTATGAGAATATTTCAGGATTGTAGCCAAGGTTGTAATTCAGAGAAAAATAAAGACAGAAAGAAAAAAAAAAAAAAA
>NW_010143764.1:3182-3686 GCF_000699245.1 Pterocles gutturalis | reverse complement strand
GTTAGGGTTAGGGGTTAAGGTTAGGGTTACGATTAGGTTAGAGTTGGGTTAGGGTTAGGGCTTAAGGTTAGGGTTAGGTTGGCGTTAGGGTTAAGGGTTAGTGTTGGGTTAGGTTTAGAGTTAGGGTTGGGTTGTTAGCGTTAGGGTTAGTCATTAGGGTTAGGGTCGTTAGGGTTAGGGTTTGGGTTAGGTGGTTAGCGTTAGGGTTAGTCATTAGGGTTAGGGTTTGGGTTATGGTTAGGGTTAGATTTTGGTTTAGGGTTGGGTTAGGGTTAGGGTTTAGGGTTAGGGGTTAGTGTTAGGCTTAGGGGTTAGGGTCATTAGGGTTAGGGGATAGGGGTTAGGGTCATTAGGGTTAGGGGATAGGGGTTAGGGTTGGGGTTAGGGGTTAGGGTTAGGTTTAGAGGTTAGGGTTGGGGTTAGGGTTTAGGGTTAGGGGTACGGTTAGGGGTTCGGGTTAGGTTAGGGTTAGCATTAGGGGGTTAGGGTCAGTTGGTTTAGGGT
>NW_010143764.1:1531-2512 GCF_000699245.1 Pterocles gutturalis | reverse complement strand
TAGGGGTAGGGTTTTAGGTTTAGGGTTGGGGTTGGGGTTAGGGTTAGTGTTAGGATTAGGGTTTAGGGTTAGGGTTAGTTTTTAGGGTTAGGGGTTAGGGTTAGTGTCATTATGGTTAGGTTTAGGGTTAGGGGTTAGGGTTAGGGGTTTAGGTTAGGGTTTGGGGTAGGGTTAGGGGGATTAGGGTTAGGGTTAGGGCCATTAGGCTTAGGGTTGTGGTTAGGGTTAGGATGTTAGGGTTAGTGTTGGGTTAGGGTTGGGGTTAGGGGTTAGGGTTAGGGGTTAGGGTTAGGGGTTATGGTTACTGTTAGGGTTAGGATGAGTTTAGGGTTAGGGTTAGGGGCGTTAGGGTTAGGGGCGTTAGGGTTTGGGGTTAGGGTTCATAGGGTTGGGGCCATTAGTCATTAGGGTTAGGGCCATTAGGGTTAGGGGTCAGGGTTAGGGCCATTAGGGTTAGGGGTCAGGGTTAGGGCCATTAGGGTTAGGGGTCAGGGTTAGGGCCATTAGGGTTAGGGTTAGGGCCATTAGTCGTTAGGGTTAGGGTTGGGGTTATGGGTTAGCGTTAGGGTCATTCTGTTTAGGGTTAGGGTTTAGGGTTAGGGGTTGGGGTTAGGGTTAGGAGTTAGGTTTAGGGTTAGGATTGGGGTTAGGGGTTAGGGTTAGGGTTAAGGTTAGGGGTTATATTTAGGATTAGGGTTAGGGTTACGGTTAGGGGTAGTGCCAGTAGGGTTAGGGGTTAGGGTTAGCGGTTAGGGTTAGTGGTTAGGGGTTAGGGTTAGTGCCATTAGTCATTGGGGTTAGGACTTAGGGTTAGGATTAGGGTTAGGTGTTAGGGTTAGCGTTAGGGGTTTAGGTTAGGGTTAGTGTTAGCGTTAGGGGTTAGGGTTAAGGTTAGGGGTTAGGGTTAGGGGGTTAGGGTTGGGTTAGGGTTAGGGGTTAGGGTTAGGGGTTTAGGGTTATGGTTAGGGGCATTAGGGGGAG
>NW_010143764.1:0-1328 GCF_000699245.1 Pterocles gutturalis | reverse complement strand
AGGGTTAGGGCCATTAGGGTTAGGGGTCAGGGTTAGGGCCATTAGGGTTAGGGGTCAGGGTTAGGGCCATTAGGGTTAGGGGTCAGGGTTAGGGCCATTAGTCATTAGAGTTAGGGTTAAGTTTGGGGTTAGGGGTTAGGGTTAGGGCCATTAGTCGTTAGGGGTTGGGGTTAGGGTTAGGGGCTTAGGGTTAGGGGTTAGGGTTAGGATTAGTGCCGTTAGTCATTAGAGTTAGGGTTAGGATTAGGGTTAGGGGTAGGGCCGTTAGGGTTAGTGGGTTAGGCTTAGGGGGTTAGGGTTAGGTCCAGTAGGGTTAGGTTTAGGGTTAGGGTTAGGGGTTAGGTTTAGGGTTAGGGTTGGGGTTTGGGGTTAGGGTTAGGGGTTTAGGGTTAGGGATTAGAGTTAGGAGTTAGGGTTAGATGTTAGGATTAGGGGGTTAGGGTTAGAGTTACGGTTAGGGGTTAGGGTTAGGGGCTTAGAGGGTTAGGGTTAGGGTCATTAGGGTTAGGGTCATTACCGTTAGGGTTAGGGGTTAGGCTTAGGGTAGGGTTAGGGGTTAGGGTTATGGTTGGGTTAGGGTTAGTGTTAGGGTTAGTGTTAGGGTTAGGGGTTAAGGTTAGGGTCATTAGGGTTATGGTTATGGTTGGGTTTAGGGTTAGGGTTTAGGATTAGGGTTAGGGCCTTAGGGTTAGTTTTAGGGTTGGGTTAGGGTTAGGGTCAGGGTTAGGGGTTAGGGTTATGATTAGGGTTAGGGTGAGTTTAGGGTTAGGGGTTAGGGTTAGCGTTAGGGGTTAGGGTTAGGATTAGGGTTAGGGCCTTTAGGGTTAGGGTTGGGGGGGGTCATCAATCATTAGGGTTAGGGTTACTGGTTAGGGTTAGGTTTAGGGTTAGGGCCATTAGTCCTTAGGGTTAGGGGTTAGGGTTGGGGTTAGGGTTAGGACCATTAGTGGTTAGGGTCATTAGGTTTAGGGTTAGTGGTTAGGGTTTAGGGTTAGGGGTTAGGGATAGGGTTAGTGGTTAGGGTTAAGGTTAGGGGTTAGGGTTAGGAGTTAGGGTTAGGGTTAGGGTTAGGGCCAGTAGTCATTATGGTTAGGGTTAGGGGGTTAGGGTTAGGGGTTAGGGCTAGGGTTAGTGGTTAGGGTTAAGGTTAGGGGTTAGGGTTAGGAGTTAGGGTTAGGGTTAGGGTTAGGGCCAGTAGTCATTATGGTTAGGGTTAGGGGGTTAGGGTTAGGGGTTAGGGCTAGGGTTAGGGTTAGGGGTTTAGGGTTAGTGTTAGGGTTACGGTTAGGGCCATTATTATTAGGTTTAGGGGTTAGGGTTAGGGGTTA
>NW_010143763.1:348-645 GCF_000699245.1 Pterocles gutturalis | reverse complement strand
GATACTGCGCAGGGGTAAGAGTTGCACTCAAGAGTCAAGACCCTCCTCTGTGTAGCAGGACTAAAAACTCTCAGAAAGACCGAAAGGTCTGAGAGTTGCTGGTTACAACACTTTCTGTGCTACATGTGCAATATATTTGTTACGAACGTCACACAGTCAGTTCATCCAAACCCCTTTTGATCACTGTAGCTAGGTGTTCTGCGTCCATCCAAGTGACTTTTATTCGAGTGCAATATTTCGATAGACACGTAGTGACCTAGTATGCTTTGTGTTTTACAGAATCTGTGTGCAGAGCAA
>NW_010143763.1:0-297 GCF_000699245.1 Pterocles gutturalis | reverse complement strand
AAAAAGAAAAGAGACTACTAGGCTTGCATTTCCTTTCTGTGAGTGTTTTGGTATCGTGCATTAGGCCGCCCCAGTGCAGACCCCGCGTTCTCTGTGCAGGTGTTAATGGAGGAGTGGCTCCTCGGCTGTTGAATGCTCCCTGTTAATGCTTTACTGCTTTCACTGTCTCCATTTTTCTAGACTCCTGTCTGCACAAAATGCAATAAATGATTTTATTACACCCTTCACTACTCGCACGGGTAGTTGTCACTTGCTTCCAGGGTCTCCGCAGCTATTTTGCTCTTGGCTGCTGCTGTT
>NW_010143762.1:0-413 GCF_000699245.1 Pterocles gutturalis | reverse complement strand
ATGTCTTAAAAAATCAGGAGTGATAATTTCTCTCCAGAAATTAGGACAGCAACTGAGAATGTCCTTTGTTCAAACCAAGAGCAGGACAGGGGCAAAAAGCCAAACTGTGTACACCAGGGACTGGAAGGAAAAGGGAACTGGAAGGCAAAGGGAACATTTTGGGGTTGTCGGCAACAGGGAGGCTTCCAAAGCTGTTTTCTTGCTGATTTACTTATTTGTCTCCGACGTGCTGCTTTGAGAAGTAATTTGAAAATTCGCTTGTTTCCTGTAAGTAAAATGGCATTGTTCAGGGAATCGAGATGCTTCCTAAATGAAACCATGAGCCAAAGTGGCAGGTTATAAACTTCTACCTAAGATGCGGTTGGTTTTTCATCAGGCTGCTTGTGAGCTGTATTTCCTTAAGCCTCTGTTTA